>NC_068452.1:29698319-29965382 GCF_023373465.1 Oncorhynchus keta | reverse complement strand
CTCAATAGAACCAACAGCACTCTCTGTCGCTTTCTCTCTGCTGAGTCTTTCATAACCACTAACTCTGAGTGAGTCTGCTGTCTTTCTTAACCCCTAACTCTGAGTGAGTCTGCTGTCTTTCTTAACCCCTAACTCTGAGTGAGTCTGCTGTCTTTCTTAACCCCTAACTCTGAGTGAGTCTCTGCTGCCTGCTCAGAAGTCTACTACAGCACAACCTTCAGCCTGGTCACTTTGAATTTGCAGAAGTGTGCAATATTGCTTTTGTTTGAAACCTGGACAGTGGTTTCTTTGATCGATGCACAGAGGCTTAGGAGGCAGTTCTGCCTGGCACCTGGGAAGAACATTGAGTTTGAATTGAGTGGTGCTGAGCCATGAGGTGTCTGTGTCTCAGTCTCTCTCCACAGCATGGGTGAAAGGCTGGCTGTACCAGGGAGAATCACATTTTAGTCTTTAGGATGGGAGGTGTCAACTAGATATCACTGGGCACAAATATCATATATGAATGAATGCAAAATTAACAACAATGTCAAAGTTATGATACAATTAGGGGATTCAGCCCACAATGTAGGGCAGCCCTGTCACCAAAGTAACCCTTATCAACACTATGCAAGAGGGTTTATTGTCTGCTCAGGAATTCAGTCTTCTCCATGTTGCTCTTGCCAGCCCCTATTCTGTTTAGCTGTGGTAACATCCTGTAAGTCTGATATCTGATTGGACGTTAACTCAACAGTAATGCTACTGGTCAACAAATCAGATTTTAAATCCAAATAACTCAGATGTTATAGAGTCTCAGACTCATTGTCTCTTTCTCTTTGTTCTTGACCTGCACTGGTGAGATATACTCTTTCTTTCTCCCTCTCTCTCTCCCTCTCTCTCTCCCTCTCTCTCTCCCTCTCCCATTAACTATGGACCATGGCACAAGCCATGGTTTCTTTGTTTCTCTCTCTCTCTCTGATCATGCCTACAATAATGCATTGTAATGATTGTTAATGCTTTGTAACTTAGGCTTTATGCTTTGTATATGATTTAATTCATTTTACAAAGTAATTCAGTATCTGCCTTTGATATGGACAATTATTAGTCCTTTCTTGACCTTTCTATTACTGTAACTCAACACTAGTCTCTTGCATATTGCTAAGTCATCTTTATGGAGTCAGATATTCCGTTTAATAGCCATAATCATATTAATTTCAGATTCTTATTATTACTGCACAATAAAGCTGTGTGTTTGTGTAGTGCGGGCCGTTCTTGTACTGTGCTTAGATAGTCAGTGCCGGTGCTAGTGGGCAGGAATGTCCATAACTGAGGTTCATGAGGTGAAGAGAGAGGCAGTAAAACACATGCCCTCCAGATCTATCGGCTGATGAAAGGAACCATCACAGGTGCTTAACCTCACTGCACCTTGTGACACATCACATGTCTTCTGCCTCCAGTCCCTAATTACAGCTACACTCAGCCCCTTTTACACCCCTTCACGACAGAGACTGTCCATCATTTACCAGTTAGCTTTCATTACTGACTTTAAATGCAATATTAGGATGGTTACAGAGTCACTTCTGGTAACAGGATCTATCCCAGTGCTTAATGCACTTCCTCATAACTTGAATGAGGAAGTGAGTGAACTGAGCTGAACAAAAAAGAATGTGATGCATCAAGCAGTATACACACAGGACTACCTGCCTCCTCCCCAACTAGTTCAGTGTACCCTGAATAAGGAACATAGCTTTTAAGAGTAAACACAGTTTTTATGTGTGCACACAGATGCCCCAGGATGTTTATGACGACACAGTGCTGAAGTATGGATACGCACTGTAAAGGTCTGCCGGGACCATATAGCTTTTAGCATTCTGCAATGTAAAACATCAAAGAACTAGCTGAAATAGTGTAAGACTGTGATGAAATTCCTCGCTTGCAGCTACCGTCAGCTAAGGCTCTTCAGAACCTATGATGCAACCTGAGCTGATGGTGGGTCTGGTTGGGTGAATTTACAGTAAGTAATGTCTAAAGACAGCAGAACACACTGTCAGTGCCCAGCATACTAATAGAGCTGTACTTGTTTACATGTCAACAGCACAAACAACTGTGTCTTGAGGGAGAGAGAGGACAGAGAGAGAGAGAAAGAAAGAAAGAAATATTGAGTAGTGGGACAGATTAGTTTGATGTATAGTAGTTGACCGACTGTGCTGCTATGCTCATTACCTAATGAACACACACAGGTGTCAGAGGTCAGTAAAACATGACCTTTAACTTACATTTAACTGGTTCCCTGCACCCCCAGATTGATAGACAGTGATCATTCGGCCTGCTCCGGTCATTAAGGCCATTACCACTGTAGTCTCCATCGATCGCTGGACTTCGTCCCCCGTATCCCCAGTAGACGATGGATGTCCAATGGACAAAGTTAACACTCTCTCACCCTCCACGCCTCTGCTGCCTCTCCATCAACTAGAAACAAGGACAAACAGAGATACTCACAGCAGGTTGCAGGCCACAGGGGCCAATAACAATCAGACACTGGGAAAACATTGGAGAGAGACAAGCACTGGTTTAAAAGTATTATTCAAAGATGTAGCTGACCCTTAAGTTTAATGCTTTTGAAAAGAGGTTGGTTCAGATATTCTGTTAAGGCAATGGGTTTTTTGAGGGTAAAGTCAAAGTGCAACATGGCTATGTTTAGGTCTGGTTAATAGTTTGGACTTATACTGTAGAGCTGAGGTCTGTCAGGCAGTTATGATTGATTCCACTGTGGGCAGAGGTTACTGGCTACAATGCTCTGATAGAAAAGATACAACTCACTTCTGAAGGACACAGTGCTATTTTTACCTTGTTATCAAATAAATAAAGTACAATCTCACAGGAAAGATCATTATTTCAAACGTATGCCAGAAGAACAATTTGGGATTAGTAGTATGTCGTGAAATACATTAAGATTTATTCAAGCACTATTGTCTTTCTGTAACGACTTCGGACAAAGTTGGTCCATCCCCCTCTATCCGGGCGGTGTTTGGTGGTCGACGTCACCGGCTTTCTAGACACCACCGATCTGTTTAATTTGAGTTGTTTTGTCTTGATCATACACACCTGGTTTCTATTCCATTAATTATGTTCCTTATGTAACCCTCTGATTTCCCTCTCTGTTTTGTGCGTTATTGTTTGTCATGTGGGTTCACGTTGTTCGTGTTTAGGATTATTGTATTTGTTCCTTGTTGGAATCTTACTTATTTTGGAGTAAATTTGGGATGATTACTCAGAACTGTGTCCTGCACCACACTTTCAACATTATTTTTCTGATTTCACTGTAACTTTGAATTCTAATTTGAAAAACATATGTATATTCATATGGTCACTAGTTTTGTCTTATTTGATCACTTATTAATCCTAATTAGAGAAGGACTATCGTATCATATTAGCATGTCCAGGTAAAGCCCCTAAACCGAACCCGTTGTCTAAGGAACCCGTTGTCTGAGGAACCCGCTGTCTGAGCCTGCATCCAAGTATGACAGACATGGTAAACAGGAGAGAATAATCTCAACAGTACTTTAATTCCTTCTCCAAACATCATTATACTGTACCTCTGGGATCAAATAAGCAAACAGAATAAAATAATAAACAGCTATATCTGGAGAACACTGTGTACTAATGTTGCTTTGCTTATTCTACTGGGGTTGGAATGTTAGACGCAACAAGACAAACATAGTCAAATACAGTCAGCCTATAAGGTAATAGTGGGGGTTCCTCCTTGGGCTCTGTAGTATGGCGGTTTCAGGTTGAACTAGATTGAGGGTTGGCCTGCATCCTCTGGTGTCACTGTCCAGGGTGGTGCAGTGCTGAGGGGACAGCCCTCTCACAGTCAGTCATTGGAATATTGAATGAAAAAATCTTAAATACTGCTGATCATATAGCCTTCAACTCTCAGCAAAGCACTCTTCTCCCCATCACTCTTCTCATACAGTCTACAGAGGTCTAAGGGGAAACATTAGCCTGACGTTACCAAAACGTCAACCACACAGCCAGCTAAAAGCACAATGAGGAGAAAGATAGGTGAGATGGACCCAACAACCCTAAAAGCCTCCACATAAAAGGCAGAGACTATTTTTACCCAGTGAATTGCTGATATGGAATGAATGACCGTGTGACGCACGAATGAGTGTGCTTTCCATAGACATCATCCCCTCCTTAAACACTTACACTGCAATTTCCCCTCAGTTTATATTATGCCTCTCTTGATGATGAATGAAAGTCCACTCACATTGAAAAACATGAAGTGTCCTGGTTGAGAAACTATTATGGAAGTGGAAAGGTCATGGAGAGGTCAAATGTAATATTGGTCTTTTGTGGAAAGAAAAAGCCTGATGATGCAAAGTGCTCCACCATTGTGAGTGTGTGGTCTAAATCAAATGGACCCCAGCGAGAGTAAAGACGATAGATATGGAGAATAAATTGGCTGAAAAATGTGACAGTAAAGCTTCATTTCTTTAACACCTAATGTGAGTCACAGCTCACAAAGAATGAACCAGATTCAAGGGTGACATACACTCACAACGAATCACATGAAATGAAAATGTGCAGATACTGTCTGCGGTTAAATCCAACTATAGAAAGAAAGTGTGTTAAGCTCAACATTCAGTCAACTAATTACACCCTGTCATTACTGAGCCCAGCACCAACCTTGCAACTGCACATGAGGACAAAGATTGTACTTTTTTGAGAAATGTCCTCTGGTCTGATGAAACAAAAATAGAACTGTTTGGCCATAATGACAATCGTTATGTTTGGAGGAAAAAGGGGGAGGCTTGCAAGCTGAAGAACACCATCCCAACCGTGATGCATGGGGGTGGCAGCATCATGTTGTGGGGGTGCTTTGCTGCAGGAGGGACTGGTGCACTTCACAAAATAGATGGCATTGTGAGGAAGTAAAATTATGTGGATTTATTGAAGCAACATCTCAAGACATCAATCAGGAAGTTAAAGCTTAGTCACAAATGGGTCTTCCAAATGGACAATGACCCCAAGCATACTTCCGAAGTTTTGGTAAAATGGCTTAAGGACAACAAAGTCAAGGTAATGGAGTGGACATCACAACGCCCTGACCTCAATAGCATAAAAATGTGTGGCAGAACTGAAAAAGCGTGTGCGAGCAAGGAGGCCTACAAACCTGACTCAGTTACACCAGCTCTGTAAGGAGAAATGGGCCAAAATTCACAGAACTTATTGTGGGAAGCTTGTGGAAGGCGACCCGAAACGTTTGACCCAAGTTCAACAATTTAAAGGAAATGCTACCAAATACTAATTGAGTGTATGTAAACTTCTGACCCACTGGGAATGTGATAAAATAAATAAAAGCTGAAAGAAATAATTTTCTCTACTATTATTCTGACATTTCACATTGTTAAAATAAAGTTGTGATCCTAACTGACATCAGACAGGGAATTGTTATTACGATTAAATGTCAGGAATTGTGAAATGTATTTGGCTAAGGTCTATGTAAACTTCCGACTTCAACTGTACTGTATTTTATACCGTCTATTGCATCTTGCCTATGCCGCTCTGTCATTGCTCATCCATATATTTATATGTACAGTATATATTCTTATTCCATTCCTTTACTTAGAATTGTGTGTATAAGGTAGCTGTTGTGGAATTGTTAGATTACTTGTTTGATATTACTGCCCTGTCGGAACTAGAAGCACAAGCATTTCGCTACACTCGTAATAGCATCTGCTAACCATGTGTATGTGACCAATAAAATTTGAATTCATTTGTTTTGACAGCATCCAACACACATTGACTGGGCATATGGAGAGATACTGGGAAAGTGGAGATGAGATGGATGGACTGAAGGACATGGGAGAAGCCAGCTAGACTTTGGACGTGCAGAGCATGGATTATTTGGGGAACATAGAGGGAGGGTACATTCGAGGAGGGAGGTCGGGGTGGGAGGTTGCATCCATTTGTGAGTTTGTTGTTTCTTCAACCTGGCCTCCCTAAAAGCCCCTCTTTCTCCTCCGTAAAAGTAGATAGAAGAGAGAAGAAGAAGGGGGAATGAAATATTCAACAAAAAAGGATATCTGTTTTTAGAAGCATGGGGAAAGCTTGAGTTGTATTATTAATGTTGGAGTGTGAGTGGGGCCTCTCGGGCTCTCTGTCTGACAGAAGAAGAAGAACAGGCAGGCCTGTCAGAGTGGACGTGTGTGTGTGTGTGTGTGTGTGTGTGTGTGTGTGTGTGTGTGTGTGTACATTTGTGTGAGCGCGTGTGTGTGTGTGTGTGTGTGTGTGTGTGTGTGTGTGTGTGTGTGTGTGTGTGTGTGTGTGTGTGTGTGTGTGTGTGTGTGTGTGTGTGTGTGTGTGTGTGTACATTTGTGTGAGCGTGTGTGTGTGTGTGTGTGTGTGTGTGTGTGTGTGTGTGTGTGTGTGTGTGTGTGTGTGTGTGTGTGTGTGTGTGTGTGTGTGTGTGTGTGTGTGTGTGTGTGTGTGTGCGCGCATGTTTGTGTGCGCATGCACATGTGTGCACTCATGGACAGAGGACGCGAGCACAGCATGGGTTTTGGCAAGGAGGCAATCCTTGGAATTGAGAAGGACAGAGTGAGATTTTTTTTAAAGATGTGGAGAGGGTGGAATAGATAAATACTATAAAATAAGAAAATATTAATAAGGAACAATTAAGAGAGCATGAGAGTATGAGAAAGAAAAAAAGAGTCAGATAGAGAGTAGAGAGAGATAGTGAGCATGGGAGAGACAGAGAGATGGAAAGAGGGAAGACGGACGAGAGAGAGAGAGAGAGAGAGAGAGAGAGAGAGAGAGAGAGTGCAGGGGCCTATACTGCCTGAGCTGCATTCCCTCCAGACAACACAAGTGTATAAAAAACATCTGCCTCCGCTTTCTGCCACAACATTGTGATTCCACACAGTAGTAGAGTGGGATCGCCTGGGTTCCGCTGGTGGTTTGGGGAGACGGGTGTTTCATGTGGAGACATTGATCCTGATCTGTTTTCAGACCAGCCATCGGAGCTGGAGGGGGGAGGTTTTGGGCTTCTACAAGAGAATAGACAGGTCTGGCTTAATAGCGCTACTCTGAGCACAGTCTGAGGACCAATGGCTGTTAAGGTCAAGATGTTGATGGACAGACTAAGTCACGATCAATTCTAACCCTACTTCCATGAAGCCTTCTGTATTGTGCATCCATCTATTTAGGGCAAAACCATTATCCTTCCCACAGTTATTATCATGTTTTCCAATCTCAAGGAAGTGACTGTATCTGTGTTTCTTTCACTCTGGGGTGTAAAGTACACGTAATGTATTTCCAAAAGAGTTAGGAGATACAGTGGGGCAAAAAAGCATTTAGTCAGCCACCAATTGTGCAAGTTCTCCCACTTAAAAAGATTAGAGAGGCCTGTAATTTTCATTATAGGTACACTTCAACTATGGGGTGGCTTCGTAAGAAGCATTTCAAGGTCCTGGAGTGGCCCAGCCAGTCTCCAGATCTCAACCCCATAGAAAATCTTTGGAGGGAGTTGAAAGTCTGTGTTGCCCAGCAACAGCCCCAAAACATCACTGCTCTAGAGGAGATCTGCATGGAGGAATGGGCCAAAATACCAGCAACAGTGTGTGAAAACCTTGTGAAGACTTACAGAAAACGGTTGACCTCTGTCATTGCCAACAAAGGGTATATAACAAAGTATTGAGATAAACTTTTGTTATTGACCAAATACTTATTTTCCACCATAATTTGCAAATAAAGTCATTAAAAATCCTACAATGTGATTTTCTGGATTTCTTTTCTCATTTTGTCTGTCATAGTTGAAGTGTACCTATGATGAAAATTACAGGCCTCTCTCATATTTTTAAGTGGGAGAACTTGCACAATTGGTGGCTGACTAAATACTTTTTTGCCCCACTGTATTTACCATATCATATCGAGACAGAAACATAAACCTTTTACATTATCATAGGTAGACATAATTGCAAATGATTAAATCCTTCCAATAGAAAAAAAAAACGATTTAGTTACGAATTGAACTTTAATTAAATGAGTTGACTCTTCACACGGAATTATTTCACTGAACAACAAACGAAAGGGAACATTGAATGATCCCCAATGATCTATAACATCTCCCAAAAATGTTTTCAACATTCATCTGTAAAAAACAAAAGCTTTGGTTGTCTTCCTCTCATGCTTCCATGTCCTCTCCCTGGACCTCCTCAATGTCCACCACTTGAACATCAGACTGAGAGGGCTCATCTTCACTTTCACTTTCCAACAATGTTGAGGATGGCTAATTGTCAGGCTCAAAAGGCCTCAAATTTGCCACCGATTGCCACCAATTTTTCAATCCTTGCATTAGTCAGCCTGCTGTGTGCTTTGGTGTGTGTGTTCCCAAACAAGGACCAGTTGTGCTCTGAGGCGGCTGATGTTGGTAGGATTTGGAGGATAATGGAGGCAACAGGGAAAAGAGCCTCAGTTCCACAAAGTCCCGTCCACCAGGTGGCTGATGAGATATGTTGGCACGGCTGCCATATTGCATCTCCATCCCAAATCCCTTGCTTGGATGTGTGCTTCGACAGACTGCCAAGAACCTTGCCCTCATCCAGGCCAAGGTGGTGAGACACGGAAGTGATGACACCATAGGCCTTGTTGATCTCTGCACCAGGCAGCGTGCTCTTGCCAGCATACTTGGGGTCTAACATGTATACTGCGGTAGGTATGAGCTTCAGGCAGAAGTCTTCACGCTTTTTGATGTATTTCAGAACTGCAGTTTCCTCTGCTTGGAGCAACAGTTAAGTTGGCAGGGCAGTACGTATTTCTCTTCTTACATCTGCAAGCAGAGTCTGAACATCAGACAGGATGGCATTGTCTCCCTGCAATGGCTACTGCTATAGGTTTCAGGAGATTCAGGCTGCTTACCTCTCTCTCCCAAAATACACCATCCAGGAGGATCCTCTTTATGGGGCTGTCCATATCAGCAGACTATGATATGGTCATTTCTTGGAGAGACTCCTTCCCCTCCAGGAGAATGTCAAACATGATGACAACACCACCACAACGGGTGTTGCTGGGCAGCTTCAATGTGGTGCTCTTATTCTTCTCACTTTGCTTGGTGACGTAGATTGCTGCTAAAACTTGATGACCCTTCACATACCTAAACATTTCCTTGGCTCTCTTATAGAGTGCATGCATTGTTTTCAATGCCATGATGTCCTTGAGGAGCAGATTCAATGCATGAACAGCACAGCCAGTGGGTGTGATGTGAGGGTAGGACTCCTCCACTTTAGACCAAGCAGCTTTCATATTCGCAGCATTGTCTGTCACCAGTGCAAATACCTTCTGTGGTCCAAGGTCATTGATGACAGCTAATCTGCAATGTAGAGACCGGTGTGTCTGTTGTCCCTTGTGTCTGTGCATCTTGTAGAATACTGGTTGAGGGGTGGAGATTATGTAGTTAATTATTCCTTGCCCACAAACATTCAATCACCCACCAACGATGATTGCAATACAGTTGAGCAAATGAGTAGATAAAGCATGTCTGGTTGGATGGTTGTATTCTGGGCAAAGAACATTCAGAAATCTCTTCCAATACATATTGCCTGTGAGGATCAGAGGTGAACCAGTTGCATACACAGCTCGAGCAAAACATTCATCAGCATTTCTCTGACTACGGTCCTCCATTGAGTCAAAAAAAGTCTGATTCCAGGAGGACCATGAGCTGTTGCTATCGATAAGGTGTCTGATTCATAATTTTCCACCTCGAATAGACATAGAGGGATTTTTGTCAGAGGTTGCTTGTTGTGAGTGCTGAGGGAACTTTATGCACTTGGCCAGATGATTCTGCATCTTTGTTGCATTCTTCACCTATGATTTGGCACAGTATTTTCAAATGTACACAGCTTTTCCTTCTACATTAGCTGCAGTGAAATGTCTCCACACATCAGATAGTGCCCGTGGCATTTTCCTGTAAAGATCAGAAAAAAATGTGTAAAAAAACAAATACAATTCCATGTACAGAGTTAGATTAAACATCTCCTTTGTATGATACATTTTTTGAAAATTAAACATTTATAGAAACAGGTGAATTAACACTCCTCAGTAGGAGGCTCAAGCAAGCTAAAACCCACATGGTCGCAAATACTAACTAGCAGAAATTGTTAACAAGTTTGAAATGATTTAAACACACTTTGCTGTAGGCTACTATTTACTAGTTAACAAAAAATATTATATGTCATATAAAATATATTCACCCCACCCAGAAAGCATGTAGTCCTTGGCTCTGACAGTGTAGTAGTGTGGGCTCAATAGCATCTCATTAGTGTGCAAGATCTTGAGAATCAGCTGTACATGTGATGGAAGTGTGCACTGCACCTGTAATGGAAGAATGCATTGTGCATGCAGAGGGTTGCAATTCCATTTAATTGGGGATAGTTTAACCAAAATATGCCGCAAGACCTAGAATCGCCTTGTGTGTATCCCACAAAGAAGCTTCACTGTTATAAGCTAACGTTTTTTGATGAATTGAAGCAAAATTACCCAAATTTACCACAAAGTTTCTGACCCTTTGCAACCCTAGTACTGAGTAAAGGGTCTGAATACTTATGTAAATGTGATATTTCCGTAAAAAAAAAAACACATTTGCAAAACTTTCAAAAAAACTGTTTTTGTTTTGTCCTTATGCGGTATTGTGTGTAGATTGATGAGAAGGGGAAAACAAGTTCATCAATTATAGAATAAGGCTGTAACGAAACAAAATGTGTAAATGGTCAAAAGGTCTAAACACTTTCCGAATGCACTGTATACCATCTGAAAAAAAACACTGTAACCTTCCCATGACCATCCACTTCTCTTGGTCCTCCAGCAACTACATAGTAGGCCTGAAATAGAGCAAAGAACTTGAGACAATGCTTACCAAGGTAACAATGTGCACTTCCTGCATTCCATCCATTGCCGCCTCAAGCAGAAAAAACCTTTACTCTTACCAGAATATAATTTTGAATAATTGAGATGTAGCGGAAGTCATCCAGGCCAGAGCAAAGAGAACTCTAGAGAACCAGAGACACAGGTTAGTGGAAAGCACATTTCAGTCAGGAGCTGCCAGAGCCATCCGTCAGTCAGGAGCTGCCAGAGCCGCCCGTCAGTCAGGAGCTGCTGGAATCGCCCGTCCGGTGCCCGTCCGGGTCCCCAGTCCGAGGTCGGCGCCGCTCCCAAGGTGCCACGTAAGTGGGCCGAGACTATGATGGAGTGGGGTCCACGTCCCGCGCCAGAGCCACCACCGCGGACAGACGCCCATCCCCTATAGGTTCAGGTTTTGCGGCCGGAGTCCGCACCTTTGGTGGGGGGGTACTGTCACGTTCTGACCTTAGTTCTTTCGTTATTTCTTTGTTTTAGTATGGTCAGGGCTTGAGTTGGGTGGGTAGTCTATGTTCTTTTTTCTATGTTGTGGTTTTGTGTTTGGCCTGGTATGGTTCTCAATCAGAGGCAGGTGTCGTTCGTTGTCTCTAATTGAGAATCATACTTAGGTAGCCTTTTCCCACCTGTGTGGGGTGGGTGATTGTTTTCTGTTATGTGTATGTCACCTTACAGAACTGTTTAGTTTCATTCTCCTTTGTTATTTTGTTTAGTGTTCTCTGTTTAATAAATATATGATGAACACTTACCACGCTGCGCTTTGGTCCTCACCTCACTCCAATGACGAGCGTTACACTTTTCACTTTTCCAAAAGTGTAAGAGATTCAGAGGCTGATAGTGCCTTGAACTCTGTGCTTCATATTCATGTGATGTGTTTACACTGTGATCCACCTTTGCATATACTGTACATTACGCTGAACTCTCACCTTAGTTCGGGTGCTTCATATGCAAAATCCAAAACCAATCGAGGATTACCAGGGTTTGAGCTAAAACTATTTGTGAGCTGAGCGTGAAACATTGGCACGGCTGGATTCATCTGGATTTATATGTCTTTATAAAACATGCAGTTATACTTAGGTTGTCTTATTAGTAGCTATGGGATAGTACTTACACCATAACCTGGCCTACAGGCCTGTAGTACTACGTAGTTAAAATATATTTTTTAACGTTTTTGATTTAAACCAATATCTAACAGAAGCTGCTTATGCGATTTTCCAGAGCCAGGTTTCATCTTCGTTTGAGAGCAGTATGAGATTGAAATATAACACCCCCGGCTATGAGAATGAGAGAATGCCTGATGCCTAATTCAAATCATACCTGCAGCTTTAGAAAGATTATCTGACACGGTGTAATCATAAAAAACAAACATTACACAGCAGTTGTTCAAGTTTCTGACTACCCCGATTGCTTCAGGGGTGTACACTATCTACAGACAAATCAACTCGTTTACATTCCCTTACAGGAATATGGGCAGGCCAGGGTCATATGATAAATACCGTTATAGGGGTACAAGCATATGCTCAATGTTCACTACACCAGGAAAAGGATCTAAGTCATGAAAGTTAATGATCCATAAAATCAAATCATACACAACAGCCAAGCATGTAATCTACAGAGGCAAGCTGAGAACATTACTGGAAGCCTGTTTGCTTATTCATGTCAAAATACCACATCAGAAAAATGGCAATGAATAACTGAGTGCTTTGTAGATCATGTACTGTACATGTCAGCATTACAAGAGAGGGAGTCAAGTAATGATTGATCATGGCATAGTAAAAGGAATGCATCACACCAGTATACCTAAACATTGAGATAACATTCTGCATCCCATCATCAAATTCCACCACAGCAATCAAAACATTCTGTCTTCCTCATCCAAGTTCGAGTGCATGGCTTAATGTTTCCTACTATCTCCAACAACCCCCCTCTGCACCTCAACACAGAAAGAATAACGTCGCATCAGCATGGAAACGACTCCAATGGCAGATGATGCATTGGATCATTTTCAGGTGGCCACCTTGCGCAAAGGAAAATAATGAAATGTTAAGCTTTAATAAAACATAAGGGGATGGGTGTATGAAAAATGTCTTCATCTGAGTGCAGACCATGGGGGAAAGGCCAAACAAGAATGAGAAATAAGTAATAACGGCAATAGCTTAATTAGCTTCTCCAAGGCTATTCTTCAGAGTGTGTTACTACAGACTGTCATTTCCACTCCTCCCATAAGAGGCTGGAAACTGGAGCCCAGGTAACCCCAAAATGACTGCTGTTTTACCTAGTTGGCTGTAGCCAGGTAACTGTCGAGGCAGCTTTAATTCTAGATTGTATTATAATAATGTATTCATGAAATACAGTCCAATAACTGTCTGAGACAATTTCGCTCAGTCTTCATATTGATCAAATCAAATCAAATCAAATCAAATTTATTTATATAGCCCTTCGTACATCAGCTGATATCTCAAAGTGCTGTACAGAAACCCAGCCTAAAACCCCAAACAGCAAACAATGCAGGTGTAAAAGCACGGTGGCTAGGAAAAACTCCCTAGAAAGGCCAAAACCTAGGAAGAAACCTAGAGAGGAACCGGGCTATGTGGGGTGGCCAGTCCTCTTCTGGCTGTGCCGGGTAGAGATTATAACAGAACATGACCAAGATGTTCAAATGTTCATAAATGACCAGCATGGTCGAATAATAATAAGGCAGAACAGTTGAAACTGGAGCAGCAGCACAGTCAGGTGGACTGGGGACAGCAAGGAGCCTTCATGTCAGGTAGTCCTGGGGCACGGTCCTAGGGCTCAGGTCAGTTGAAACTGGAGCAGGAGCATGGCCAGGTGGACTGGGGATAGCAAGGAGTCCTCATGTCAGGTAGTCCTGGGACATGGTCCTAGGGCTCAGGTCCTCCGAGAGAGAGAAAGAAAGAGAGAAGGAGAGAATTAGAGAACGCACACTTAGATTCACACAGGACACCGAATAGGACAGGAGAAGTACTCCAGATATAACAAACTGACCCCAGCCCCCGACACATAAACTACTGCAGCATAAATACTGGAGGCTGAGACAGGAGGGGTCAGGAGACACTGTGGCCCCATCCGAGGACACCCCGGACAGGGCCAAACAGGAAGGTTATAACCCCACCCACTTTGCCAAAGCACATCCCCCACACCACTAGAGGGATATCTTCAACCACCAACTTACCATCCTGAGACAAGGCCGAGTATAGCCCACAAAGATCTCCGCCACGGTACAACCCAAGGGGGCAACCCAGCCAGGCCGACCACAACAGTGAATCAACCCACCCAGGTGACGCACCCCCCCAGGGACGGCACGAGAGAGCCCCAGCAAGCCAGTGACTCAGCCCCGTAACAGGGTTAGAGGCAGAGAATCCCAGTGGAAAGAGGGGAACCGGCCAGGCAGAGACAGCAAGGGCGGTTCGTTGCTCCAGAGCCTTTCCGTTCACCTTCCCACTCCTGGGCCAGACTACACTCAATCATATGACCCACTGAAGAGATGAGTCTTCAGTAAAGACTTAAAGGTTGAGACCGAGTTTGCGTCTCTGACATGGGTAGGCAGACCGTTCCATAAAAATGGAGCTCTATAGGAGAAAGCCCTGCCTCCAGCTGTTTGCTTAGAAATTCTAGGGACAATTAGGAGGCCTGCGTCTTGTGACCGTAGCGTACGTGTAGGTATGTACGGCAGGACCAAATCAGAGAGGTAGGTAGGAGCAAGCCCATGTAATGCTTTGTAGGTTAGCAGTAAAATATTGCTGAGGGTTTTCTTTTCAGTTCTCCACGCTCCCCAGCTGCCTGGAAGCCTGGTTCACAGGTAACACCTCCGTTTCCCCCGTCATCATCTGCTACAGTACATGTTGTATGTGAAGGTATTCAGTAGAGAAGGGTGTGGTACCCTTATTATTGTATAGAACATGAAAGACTTGATGCGAAATATATAACGTCACCTAGCAAGCTGCCTGGAGGAAACTGTGGGGTCAGTCAATGTCAACCCTAACCTGGGTACCAGTCTGTGTCATATGCCACAGAGTACAAGCAGTGGAATGTTAGCTAGACAGACTGGTACCCAGGCTATGTCAACCCTCCAAGGCTCAGATTCACGATCTGTTACACTCAGTTACCCAAGGAGCTGTACAACGCATTGTTTCCTCCAGTCATAGGGGAACAGAGCGCCTCCGATGGGCCCTGAGGACTCACAACTAAACAGAGCACTGAGGAGGAGGAAGATGAGGAGGAAAGATAGGAAGTACCCAAGGGGCAGTCAGTCTTGAATGTGGTTCATGAGGGGAGAGAGGCAAAGAGGAGGCAAAAAGCTGGGGCTACACAATTCCCTTGCCAAGAAGCAACTTACCACAGTGCTTACCATTCATCATCACCATAGACTGCCATCTTATGCACATCAACTTCCATTTAAAAACTGAAAAAAGGCAGAAATGTTGTATGTGGTGGAAATAAAAACCTCTGATAGCACTGGGTGTGCTCTTTTTAAATCTAATGGCCTCCACCACAGCAGAAGGTGGGAAAGTAAGAGCAATGTGAGGCCGGGTGCCAACATTTGAAATTACAGCCATTGATCTCCTGCATTCCAGAATGTGTCCACTGTGTGTGAATGCATTATTGAGGAGGTGCAGCCTAACAGGTGGATGGCGGTGCGCTGCTCTGGCAGAATAAGGCTCTATAGTGGTTCTCTACAGGGTGGAAGGGAGGTGCTGAAGGAGGTGGTATGAAAGCAGTGAGCATATGTCTGTATATCTGTATGATATTAGCATATCCAATTCTATGCATGTTATGCCATGTTATGTCTGGCTCAATAAACTGCCTTCCAACAACACAGTCAATTCAAATGAGCCCATTATTATTGCATGCACTAGTGGGCCATAACTAACAGCATTATAAATTCAACAACTGTTGTAAGCGCTTTTCCTCTGTTAAGAGGAGTCAGGATGTTGGCAGGTTTAACTCGATCCACAGGATGCGTTGTATAGAACAGATGAATTATTATGGAGCAACACAGCACTTAAGTGAAGGTATTGTACGCCTGCAGGAAGGAAGGGATGGTGAGACACGGGAGGAGGTCAAGTGATGGAGGGAGGGAGGGATGGATGGATGCGTGTTTTGGGGATACCTGGAGCACAGAGGAATGGAGGAGGATGTGGATACTGTTCCGGTGTGTGAAACATATGGGCCAGTGATTTGTTTGTGTGGGCAGCAGAGAGATGAATATATAATGAGTGATAGGCTCCTGGACATTTAGCTATGCTGGAAAATTTAGTCAAGGTGTCCCAATGGGTACATTACATGTAGGTGTGGATAACAATAGTGTTATACATTTGAAATAGAATGGGCTGTGTTTACCCTATTAGCTAAAGAATATGACATTTCTGCAAGTAGCCTAATGTAAATTGGGTAAACAGTAATCAGACTTAGATATACCAATCAGCTTTTATGAATTGTTCAACCTATTAGATTAAATTGAGTCACCAAAATCAAATCAAAATTAAATAAAATTGTATTGGTCACATGGTTAGCAGATGTCAATACGAGTGTAGCGAAATGCTTGTGCTTCTAGTTTCCGTACAGTAATATCTAACAAGTAATCTAACAATTCATCAACAACTACCTTATACACACAATGTAAAGGGATTGTAGAAAAGGCCCATGGAGTTGGTGGAAGTATCCTTTAATTCATGGCCACTTGCTCAGCTGGGCCAGGGGCGCTTTAATTAGGTCAGGTGGAAATGTCCGACAGATCTCAACTCAACTCATTAAAATATACCACTTTATGGTTAAAGGAATTCCTGCCTCAGTCTCATCCATTCCTCTGTCACCTGACCTGTGACCACCTGTTCACCTTCACTGTCAGTCATCCTACCTATCCAGCTACCCACACAGATTCCACTAATCTTTCAGGGATGGAATAAGAACATGTACATATAAGGATGAGCGATGGCCGAGTGGCATAGGCAAGATGCAATAGATGGCTTGTCATTGCCAACAAAGGGTATATAACAAAGTATTGAGATAAACTTTTGTTATTGACCAAATACTTATTTTACACCATAATTTGCAAATAAATTCATTAAAAATCCTACAATGTGATTTTCTGGATTTTATTTTCTCATTTTGTCTGTCATAGTTGAAGTGTACCTATGATGACAATTACAGGCCTCTCTCATCTTTTTAAGTGGGAGAACTTGCACAATTGGTGGCTGACTAAATACTTTTTTGCCCCACTGTATATGTTTTATTATCACATACACCAGCTAGGTGCAGTGAAATGTATTGTTTTACAGGGTCAGCCATAGTAGTACGGCATCCCTGGACCAATTAGGGTTAAGTGCCTTGCTGAAAAAAACAATACTGCACTCAAAGTTTGAAAAACATTTGGCTTTGGTAAGAGGCATTAACGAGACTGTAAAATATTTACCTTGGCCTAGGGCTAGTTAACGGAAGAGGGTTAGAGATAGTTTTGACTTTTGCTTGAGCTCACGAGGCAGAGCAGAAGACATGATCTGTCTTCCAATCCATAAAAGCTTGGTGAAACATTTTACATCATCAACAACTGTAAATTGTGAATTCCAACCATTTCTTATGACAGCATTAGTTCACCCTTTCCAGGTTTACCCCTGACAGCCTGTTATGAAGCACTCAGCCATAAATGTAGTCGTCCATTCCATCTCTTGAATGCCCCAGAAGAGCTGAGAACAAAGAATTTTCCCTTGGCTTTTTTTTGGTGTCAGGAATCAGTGGACACAGATGTTATTTTTATTATGGCCCCCTAGCAAGCCTGACTCGCAGTCGGCGTTCCAATTCATCCCAAATGTGTTCGATGAGGTTGAGGTCAGGGGTCTGTGCGAGCCAGTCAAGTTCTTCCACACCAATCTCAACAAATAATTTCTGTATGGACCTCGCTTTGTGCACGAGGACATTGTGATGCTGGAACAGGAAAGGTCCTTCCCCAAACTGTTGCCACAAAGTTGAAAGCACAGAATCGTCTACAATGTCATTGTATGCTGCAGCATTAAGATTTCCCTCCAATGGAACTAAGGGCCCTAGCCCGAACCATGAAAAACAGACCCAGACCATTATTCCTCCTTCACCAAACTTTACAGTTGGCAATATGAATTCGGGCAGGTAGCGTTCTCCTGGCATCCATCAAATCCAGATTCGTCCGTCACACTGCCAGATGGTGAAGCGTGATTCATCACTCTAGAGAACTTGTTTTCACTGCTCCAGAGTCCAATGGAGGTGAGCTTTACACCACTCCAGGAGACGCTTAGCATTGTGCATGGTGATCTAAGACTTGTGTGCAGATGGAAATCCATTTCATGAAGTTCAGAGGCCGTATGGAACTCTGTACTGTTGCTACCGAGGACAGACGATCTTTACGAGCCCGAGCTTCAGCACTCGTGGTCCTGTTCTGTGAGCTTGTTTGGCCTACCATTTCGCAGCTAAGCTGTTGTTGCTCGTACTTAACTTTACAACAACAGCACTTACAGTTGACCGTGGAAGCTCTAACAGGGCAGAGATTTGATGAACTGACTTGTTGGAAAGGTGGCATTCTATGACGATGCCACATTGAAAGTCACAGAGCTCTTCAGTAAGGCCATTCTACTGCCAATGTTTGTCTATGGAGATTGCATGGCGGTGTGTTCAATTCTATACACTTGTCAGCAATGGGTTTGGCTGAAATAGCCAAATACACTAATTTTAAGTGTTGTCCACACACTTTTGTATATATAGTGTACCTCATGGTAAGACTATCTAAGATTGTCAGCTGATAGGAGGTGAAACGCTTTGGCATTAAGGTGCAGCCCTTACAGCATTCAAAGTAAGCACTAAACACGTATAGAACCTTCATTTCAATAACTTGGACTGGGATCATTGCTCAGGGAACAAGTTGCCTGTAGGCACAAATCTAGGATCACTTCCCCAATAAAATGTGTTAGTGGCATGAGTTTCCCTGGGGATAGAAGGTATAATTTGTGGAATTCAGTGAAGGTGTTGTAGGTTTAATCAGTCCTCCATGTCCTTCCATTACATACACTCATATTGTCCATTGTACTGTACACATTCTGCAGTTGCCTAAAGTAAATCCATTTTAATCTAAACTCCAATATGTTTTCATCACTTATTCAAGTTGTTTTCATTTGATTTTCAACACTGATATAATTAATAAAAGCTGAGTAGGCAACCAAAAAAGTAATATTGCTCTCCCTGAATAATTGAAATAGCAAAAGGCTAAGGGATAGATTAAGTCCTTTTTATGGACTGAATTATTGAGATGATTACAAATACTACATTCAAATACTGCAGACTGTGTTGACACTTTGCAGTATTGTTTTGCCCAGAGGGCAAAAACAGGCTGACACCCCATGGGTGCCTGAAGGCCTCACAGACAGACACCCCATGGGACATCATTCTGGGTATTACCACTGAGTCACTTACAAACCACCATGCCTGTGTGAGGGGGGCTTTTTTGCACATTTGTCACATTTAAATGTTTCAGATCATCAAACACATTAATATGACACAAAGAGAAGCCAATTAAACACAAAATGCAGTTAAGTGATGATTTTATTTATTAAGGGAAAAAAGCTATCCGAACCTTCATGGCCCTGTGTGAAAAAGTAAACCTAATAACTGGTTGTGCCACCCTCAGCAGCAACAACTGCAATCAAGCGTTTGCGATAACTGGCAATGAGTCTTTCACATCGCTGTGGAGGAATTTTGGCCCACTCTTCTTTGCAGAATTGTTTTAATTCAGCCACATTGGAAGGTTTTCGAGCATGAACCTCGTTTTTAAGGTCACGCCACAGCAACTCAATCGGATTCAAGTCCGGACTTTGACTAGGCCACTCCAAAACCTTAATTTTGTTTTTTTTAAGCCATTCAGAGGTGGACTTACTGGTGTGTTTTGGATCATTGACCTGCTGCATAACCCAAGTGCGCTTCAGCTTGAGGTCACGAACTGATGACTGAACATGCTCCTTCAGGATTTTTTGGTAGAGAGCAGAATTCATGTTTCCATGGTTCATGGTTCCACAGCAAGTTGTCCAGGTCCTGAAGCAGCAAAGCAGCCCCAGCCTATCACACTACCACCATATTTGACTGTTGGTATGATGTTCTTTTTCTGAAATGCTGTGTAACTTTTACCCCAGATGTAACGGGACGCACACCTTCCAAAATGTTCAACTTTTGTCTCGTCAGTCCACAGAATATTTCCCCAAAAGTCTTGGGGATCATCACGATGTTTTTTTGCCAAAAGTGAGATGAGCCTTTTATGTTATTGTTGGTCAGCAGTGGTTTTCGCCTTGGAACCCTGCCATGGATGCCATTTTTGCCCAGTCTCTTTCTTATAGTTGAGTCATGAACACTGACCTTAACTGGGGCAAGTGAGGCCTGCAGTTCTTTAGATGTTTTTGTGGGTTATTTTGTGATCTCTTGGATGAGACGTCTCTGCGCTCTTGGGATAATTTTGGCTGTCCGGCCACTCCTGGGAAGGTTCACCACTATTCCAAATGTTCTCCATTTGTGGATAATGGCTCTCACCGTGGTTCGCTGGAGTCCCAAAGATTTAGAAATGGCTTTGTAACCCTTTCCAGACTGATAGATGTCAATTACTTTGTTTCTCATCTGTTCCTGAATTTCTTTGGATCGCAGCATGATGTCTTGCTTTTTGAGATATTTTGGCCTACTTCACTTTGTAAGACAGATTCTATTTAAGTGAATTATTGATTCAACAGGTCTGGCAGTAATCAGGCCTGGGTGTGGCTAGTGAAATTGAACTCACCTTTACAAAAAATGTGATTAACCACAGTACATTCATGATTTAACAAGAACAAGGGGGGGCAATTACTTTTTTACATAGGGCCATGAAGGTTCGGGTAGCTTTTTCCCTTATTAAATAAAAGTATCACTTTAAAAACGGCATTTTGTGTTTACTTGGGTTTATCTTTGAGTAATATAAAAATGTGTTTGATGATCTGAAACATTTAAGTGTGACAAATGTGCAAAAGAATAAGAAATCAGGAAGGAGGTAAATACTTTTTCACAGCACTGTATATGGGGCTATCAATGTCACAGGTCACAGGGGAATCAGCCATGCTGTGGAGGGTCCCTGAACTTCCTTTCGATGTGAATTCAGTTCTGTTGGTTTTTCCTATATGCACAAAACGAACACAGCTGACTCTCCTGATACCCAGTAATGCCATTGCTGTTTGCCAATCCGCACATTTTAAATGAATAATACACGTTAAGAAATGACTAATTGTCGTCGTGAATGATTTAGCATCCGGGAGCCTTGAGTTTCATCTTTGAGCGTGAGGCCCCTTCCACCTTGACGTCGAGAGGCGATTAAACTGCGAGAGTGAGATTCCTCCCCTCCTCTCCGTAATGGGGTGAATCTGATCAGCGCAAACCACGCGCGCTATATAAACCGGGCGCGCGCCACGGACGGATTACAACAAAAAACTACAGCTCCGTGGTCCTGATATCACTCGCAACACATCACCGCTGCTCCTAAACCAAATGCAACACAACACACACGGCGAAATGCAGACCATTAAGAAGGCAATCTCTTGGAAACTTTTGATACTTTCTTACTTATTCGTGGAGGGTTCGTGCCAAGACTTTGGTGGTGGACAGACTCAATTTATTTGCACGTCGGTGCCCAAAGATATGGACATATGCACCGCTACCTTGCAAAACAGTATGCCTGGAGAGGATCTGAAGACCACCGTAATGCAGCTCCGGGAGACCGTCCTACAGCAGAAGGAGACCATTATGAACCAAAAAGAGACTATCAGAGAACTGACTTCCAAGTTAACTCGCTGTGAGGGCCAGAGTGCGCCCGAGCCCGGACCTGGGGGAAGGAGAAAAGAGACTGGGATCAAAAATACTATGGGGGATGTATCAAGGGGTCCCTCGGACACTTTGGCGCAATTATCGCAGACTTTACAGTCTCTAAAGCAGAGATTAGAAAATCTCGAGGTATGTGGGGAACCATAATCTTAACGAAATAATAGCCTTTATACATTTCACCAATCATTTTGGGTGAAAAACGACATGTTTACACTCTGGGCTAAATCACGTTGCACTGTCCTGTCCAACTCGCACTGCCGCCCTCGTACTTTGTTTATCACATTTACTTCCACCATGTAGGTTAATACTCTGCACTAATCGTGAAACTTAACAAGTCATGCTGAGGACAGACACCTTGCCGGAGACGAATTTAGTTGCTTGATGTAGGCTACCATGTTGCTAACAACACAGGGCAATAAACCTTAAAGAAGTTAATCTGGCATTAGTTTTGCAATGTCCCTTTGCATATGGGTTGTAATGTTTCTCAGTATTATTTAAACGTTTTCTTAACTAATCATTATTTCATTCCACAGCAATTCAGTCGGAACAACAACTCGGTCCAGGCGAACAGTCTGAAAGACCTGCTACAGAGTAAAATCGACGATTTGGAGAAGCAGGTGTTATCCCGCGTGAACAGTATAGAAGATGGCAAGCCTGGGCTGCGGAACGAGACGGAGCAGCGCGGTAGAGTGGAGTCGACTCTCACATCCCTGCACCAGAGAATCACCGACCTCGAGAAAGGTGCGAGCTCAAAAACGCGCCAAATACTTGGCCAGCATAGTTTAACTAATTAGTATCGCCGTTTAAAAAACAAAAACGAGCTATTCAAAAAAGACCTTTCAAATCCAACTGAAGTGGTGTTTATTACTAATGAATAGATTCATGTCAATATACGAAATCAATTGGTAATATTAAATGTAAATGTAAATGTAATATGGCTGGTGTCCATTGCAACGCAGGGGAGGGGATGGGATCCGGCGAATAGCTGCATTGCTTTGCATATCCAATTCCACAAAGATGTGTGGCTTAAGGTGATTTACTTTTCAAGGCATGCGTAAAAAAGGATGGTGAAACCATCTGTATTCAGCACTTTTCCCTTAATTCGTGCAGATCAAAATGTTTAAATTCTATTGAAACAGCCGTCTCCACTTGCACCACTAGCCGTTTGAGCAGAGCAAAGTTCGCCAGGACCCTATGGCGTAACGCTCCAGCTCCTTATAGCAGGCAACAAACATGTTTGTAAAGTTTCGCCGAGGGAGGGGTGAGGAGAGACCTGGACCGCTATTCCAACCCCTTTGCTCATGTGATGCCTAATCATGCCGCAGAAAAAAAACGTGGAACCACAAGAAACACGATTTTGTTGTATAACTACATTAATCAGTCAACCTTAAGCAGCAATCCGCTGCAAATCTCCTCTGCGCATTACGTGATGCTGCTCAGCGACATATTTTACAACCTTCAAAAGAATAAAACTCAAATCCTCACGTTCATCTTGACCTGACAATCACAGTTGGTTGTTAAAGACAGGACCAATGTCCAACAAATTGGTGTCACTCAGGTAGCCGATATAAAAGGCTCTATCTTTTATACAGTGCTTGACTTGGAGTGAAATATGTTTCTGTACTAATTTTGGGTGCTGGTACTGTTTATATTTAGGTTCAGGAGCGCCACAATATGTCTTAGCTAATATTCTATAAGAGGAACAGGAGCTCAAGCAGTAGAACATTTGAGGTGCCAGTACTCAGTACCGATGAGGTCCTGCCCAAGTCAAGCACTGCATCTATAGGCCTAGGCTAGCCCACAATAATTATTGTGACAGGTGACATCTTTAACCTTGTCCTCTGTTTTGTTTACAGGTCAGAAAGAAAACAGGCCTCTGGATAAATTCCAGTTGACATTCCCGTTGAGGACCAACTACATGTATGCCAAAGTGAAGAAGAGTCTCCCTGAGATGTACGCATTCACTGTCTGCATGTGGCTCAAATCCAATGCATCCCCAGGGGTGGGCACGCCGTTCTCCTACGCAGTGCCAGGGCAGGCCAACGAGCTGGTGCTGATTGAGTGGGGGAATAATCCTATGGAGATACTCATCAATGACAAGGTATACTCACATATTATTTTACATGATGCATATATCACCAACAGAATACAAAATATTATTTGAAAGCAGAGTATTGCATTGAAACTATTCTTAATGTATGTTCATGCTGATTGGAGCATGAAGGCCTGCACTGCATACTACAAAGAAATATCATTTTTGAATTAGACCACACTGACTAAAAAGCCTCAAGCTTTTTAATAAGTATGCAAGGTTTTTTATTTTAGTTTGCTGCAGTGATAAAAATGTAAAAAACTCCACCCATGCATATACTAAAATAAAATACTGAAATCCATTCCAGGTAGCTAAATTACCATTCATTATCAACGACGGGAAGTGGCATCACATCTGTGTCACATGGACAACTCGAGATGGAGTATGGGAGGCTTTCCAAGATGGAGTCATGAGGGGCAGTGGAGAAAACCTTGCTCCATACCATCCAATCAAACCACAAGGTGTTCTGATATTGGGACAAGAACAGGTATGTCCATTACAATTTTAATAGTCCGTTTTTAATCAATACACTTTGGTTCCTTAGGTCATAATATCAAAAGGGACATGGCCTATAGCATAAACATCAGTCAGACCTTGAGAGAGGAACAGGCTTATGTATCAATTAAAAAACCGAGCCGCTAACTCGCAGGTTCCATAATAAGATGGAGGAATTATCCCGTTTAGGCATGAATTTGGATCAATTATCAAATAAAATCAATAAAATAAAATCCTTCCCCAGATCTGTGCTTAGACACAAACCTGTCTCGGAGCTCTACGGACAATTCCTTCAACCTTTATGTTTTATATTTTAATACATTGGCAAACAATTCTAAAAACCTGTTTTCGCTTTGTCATTATAGGGCATTGTGTGTAGATTGACAGAAAAATCTATAATTTAATCAATTTTAGAATAAGGCTGTAACGTAACAAAATATGGAAAAAGTCAAGGGGTCTGAATGCTTTCCGAATTCACTGTATGTACATATACAGTAGGTAGGGATAAAGTGACCAGACAACAAGATGGATAATAAACAGTAGCAGCAGCATATGTGATGAGTCAAAAGAGTTACTGCAAAAAGGGTCAATGCAGGTAGTTAAATAGTGAACCAATAGCTCCCAGGACTAACTATTTAGTGAACCAATAGCTTGTAGTAAGCTGTTCAGGGTCATGTTGGTTACAGACTTGGTGCATTGGTAGCGCCTGCCATGCGGTACCAGAGAGAACAGTCTATGACTTGGGTCTTTGACAATTTTTAGGGCCTTTCTCTGACACAGTCTGGTATAGAGGTCCTGGATGGCAGGGAGCTCAGCCCCAGTGATGTACTGGGCCATGCGCACTACTCTCTGTAGCGCCTTGTGGTCAGATGCCAGCAGTTGCCATACCTGTGATGCAGCCAGTCAAGATGCTCTCAATGGTGTAGCTGTAGAACCTTTTGAAGATCTGAAGGCCCATGCAAATCTTTTCAACCTCCTGAGGGGAAGAGGAATTGTCGTTCCCTCTTCACGACTTTGTTGGTGTGTGTGGACCATGATAATTCCTTAGTGATGAGGACACAGAGGAACTTGAAGCTCTCAAGCTGATCCACTACAGCCCTGTTTATGTGGATGGAGGCATGCTCAGCCCTCCGTTTCCTGTACCCACAATCAGCTCCTTTGTCTTGCTGATGTTGAGAGAGAGGATGTTGTCCTGGCACTGCATTGCCCCTAAGGTGCAATGTTGAGGGTCAGAGTGGTGGATCTCTTGTTCCCTACCCTTACCACCTGGGGGCAGCCCTTCAGGAAGTACAGGATCCAGTTGCATAGAGAGGTGTTTAGTCCAAGGGTCCTTAGTTTAGTGATGAGCTTGTTAGGCACATTGGTGTTGAATGCTGAGCTGTAGTCAATGAACAGCATTCTCACGTAGGTTTTATTTTTGTCCAGATGGGACAAAAGGAGTGCAATAAGATTGCATAATCTGTGGATCTATTGGGGCGGTATGCCAATTGGAGTGGGTCCAGGGTGTCTGGGATGATGGTGTTGATTTCAGCCATGACCAGCCTTTCAAAGCATTTCATGGCTACAGATGTGAGTGCTATGGGGCGATAGTCATTTAGACGGGCGACCTTCGCATTCTTGGGCACAGGCACTATGGTGGTCTGCTTGAAACATGTTGGTATTACAGACTGGGTCAGGGAGAGATTGAACATGTCAGTGAAGACACTTGCAAGCTGGTCCACGCATGCTCTGAGTACACACCCTGGTAATTAGTCTGGCCCTGCTGCCTTTTGAATGTTAACCTGTTTAAAGGTCTTACCCACATCGGCTACGGAGAGCGTGAACACACAGTCGTCTGGAACAGCACGTGCTCTCATGCATGGTTCAGTGTTACAAGGCTTGACGCAAGCATAGAAAGTATTTAGCTCGTCTTGTAGGCTCGCATTACTGGACAGCTTGCGGCTGGGTTTCCTTTTGTAATCCGTGATAATTTGCAAGCCCTGCCACATCCGACGAGCGTCAGAGCCGGTGTAGTAGGATTCGATATTGGTCCTGTATTGAAGCTTTGCCTGTTTGATGGTTCGTCGGAGGGCATAGCAGGATTTCTTATAAGCGTCCGGAATAGTGTTCTGTTCCCAAAAAGCGGCAGCTCAAGCCACTGGGAGTGTGAGAAATGATCATTTTTACTCATGAAACCAAAATAGTCTCTGGGCAATTCGTATTATTCTGTAGGTAAATCTGTGACACTCCATTTAGTAGGATATATTACATCATGTACGTTACATTATGAATGGAATAGCGATTGTACAATATCATAGGAATTATAGGATGTATAGTATCATATTGTACGTCTTACCCGGCTGTACAATAGCATATGAACTGAATGAAGTATATTATACTACACTTTGGGGGACGTATACTATTATACGTCTTTCTCTGGGACCAGGTTGCTTATTGCGCCATAACAACAAAGGAGAATTATGGGGAGAATTTATGTTGGCGGTTAGGGGAACTAACAACAATGTTAGGATAACTTTTGTAAAAGGTTAGGAGAACTAAAATTACACTGGTTAGTGGAATTTACATAGCAGGTTAGGTGAAGTTTCAAAAAAAAGTTAGGGGAAGAGTAAGTTAAAATGCTACAGTTGTCCCCTACGCGACATGATCACACAACCTTTGGATTGCTAGACAGTTGCAGGTTACTCCCATCCATCCTCCCCAACCAATCTCCCTTTCTAGCTAAAGTAACTACACCACTACTAGGTATCATATGTCTTGGAGGTGCTCAGAAATACGTAAAGTATGAGGCATAGCTGACGAAACAGGGCAACCCCAATTCTGATTTATCAGCTCACACTGCAATGGCAAAATGAAAAGCCGTTTGCATGGTAACGTGATTCATTAGTCAAAACAATAATCTGGATAAATGAAAAAGTCTACTAATTTGATATATGGGTTATCCTTGGTTTCCTCTAACAAGCTACATGGATGGAAGCATGGATACATTATTTAGTGCACAAATTAACTCCAAAGGTTAACTTGAAATAATTGTTTTCCTTTGTGTTAGCACAATATCCATCTTCATTAATTCAATATTATTTTCCACAGGATACACTTGGAGGGGGCTTTGATGCTACACAAGCTTTTGTTGGAGACCTGGCGAATTTTCATATCTGGGACCGGAAGTTGTCTATTGGAGAGATATACAACCTGGCAACTTGCAGCAGCAAAGCGCAGATAGGCAACGTGTTTTCGTGGTTGGAGAGCAGCATTGATATTTACGGAGGAGCCTCCAAGTGGACATTTGAGGCTTGTCGTCAACTGAACTGAACTGCAGGGAAAAGTGAAAAGCCAATGAGAAATGCTTGTGTTAAAGCCTCTGTTGATAATACGTCTGATTTGATAGATAAAGAAGCATTTATTTCAGTAAATGACATCTGGATTTGTTATAGATATTGAGTACTTTATGTGTGGACACTTACTAGA
This sequence comes from Oncorhynchus keta, assembly GCF_023373465.1. Lineage (NCBI taxonomy): Eukaryota > Metazoa > Chordata > Actinopteri > Salmoniformes > Salmonidae > Oncorhynchus > Oncorhynchus keta. The sequence goes on along the minus strand of NC_068452.1, from coordinate 29,937,568 downwards.
TTTCTACCTGTCTAAAATAAGACTCTTGTGACCTTCTTGTTCATCTTGGATATTTCAGTTGGATAGTTTTGGCATCTGGTTGGATGCTTCAAAGCGCTTCGTTCAACTGGCCGGTTTGTTATCTCATGGTCTTCAGAGCAATTGACACATACAGGCCAGCATATCACCACAACGCAGTGCAGATGCAGACAGCACTCCCCGACAAAGGACCACTTAGAACGTCCACCATAAGTAGAATTGGTGACCATGTAGTTGTCCCCAACGAGGAAATCAGGGAGGGGACTGGGCATATGTCTCCGTCCGTTAGTACATTAGTGCGTTCGTACATTAGTCACGCGTGACATCTCAGACAGCACTGGCCCGGTTGTGACAAAACTTGAATGATGCGTCTTGCGTTAGATATCTGGCATTTACAAAATTACACTGATTGGCCAGATGATGGAGCTATAACAAGAGATGTTAAATATTTCAAATACAAACGTTGAAAGGTCACATCCATTACCCCGTTTGACGTAAAGTCATGAAATTCGCTGCATATGTCCCTCTGCTAAAAAATAAACAAATTTGCCGCAGGGACCAATAAGCTTCACCATTCTGGATTTCCGTTATTTAGAATTTTGTGAAAAACACTTAAAACACTACTCTTCTGGCACCGAATGAACAATCTGCATGAAACTTGATATTTGGCATCTATGACAATATTTTCCAGACCCACAAGATATCTCAGACACCACTGGCCCGATTTTGTGTGAATGATGCCTCTTGCCATAGAGATCCAACATTCACAAAATTACACTGATTGGCCCAGGGGGGGATGCTATAGTAATCAACTATGTACGTTAGTCACACATGATATCTCAGACACCACTGGCCCGGTTTTAACGAAACTTGGGTGAATGATGCGTCTTGCCATAGAAATCAGTCTTTTGCTAAATTATACTGATTGGCCCAAGGGGGGTGCTGCATCATTTGTGGGTGACGACATGCTTACTGTTGCCTTGTTTTTATTGGCACTGGGGACACGCATTTCAACCAATCACACGATTTTGTTCATATTCCCACTGCCTGGGATTTTCACTGTGAACGACGGGTAGACTTGAAAAGGAATGTATACTTAAACGGTTATGAAACAGGCACAGCTTTCTGCTCTATCGCTATCGTTTCTCGATCACCACCTGCTTGACGCAATTTTGTGTAAAGAATCTTTTTTTGCCAACATACAAGCCTGGGTGCCTTGGGATGTTGAAATAACTCAGCACATTCATTATGATTTGCAAAGTATTTTGTGTCGTATTTATTTTCCTGTAGGCCTACAACGAGATTTATTTCCAAAAGAGATGTTTATTATCATAACACATTGCATTGGATAATAACATGATTATTGTACTTAAAAGCAATTCATTGAGGTGTTTGTACTTTAATGGGAATGTTATCTGTACAGTAACAGCATGACTTAACTAATTGCTGCAGCAGCATCAACAAAATCTGCTTTTACTATCCTCCTTTTGGTTTGAGATTTTATACTGTATTGTTATATGCTCAAAGCATGGCAACACTGAAATATGAAAAAGTTCTAATTTTTTAAATAAAATTGTGATACCTGAATCTATCCCTGTGTGAGTGTGACATTACTGTCACAGAGTAACCCATGCATATCACAGGCCTACACATGTTTTTGAAAGCATATGAGAGTCCTCTTACATTTCTCTATGGTCTCAACTAACATTGTGAAACCTATTGTCAAGAATCAATGACAGGTTCAGAGACCTCCTCCACTCCCTTTATTTCTTCTTACTAGATATGCACAGACTGAGAGGCATTGAGAGACCTGGGTTTCAGTATGTGGCATCAGTGGATGAACCGGGTCGGTGGTGTAACATCACTACTGCTCTCTTCTTATGGGAACCCTAAAAGTTGAACCCTAAACGTTGTGGCCAGGACTCGGAGAGGATAGAGAAGGTCAACACTATCTGCCTCCTCCTTAAAAGAAAAGCTAGTCCTCATTACCACTGGATAAATCTCCCGGCCACCGCGACCCAGACAACATCTCAAGGTGCATTCCATTGCCACCAAGGTCGAGGGGTACCTGGGAAATATTCTGTCCTGACATAAAAATACAGACACACACGTAAGAACACACACCCACCAGTATTCCCGAAGCTTGATGTCTATTAGCAATAGCTTTGAGTCGACGACAGGTAGAGAGGAGTGTAACTGAGATACGCAGACAGCATGCCCATTTCCCTACATACATTCCTTACATACAAACACTTGACTGACGTATGAATAACGTCCAATTACAGTAAAGCATGACAGCAGGTGTTCAGCAACATACCAAAGTGTAGAATAAAGGGGTCCACTCTATCAAAATAGCACTTGGTTGTTACACTTTGCATGAGAGAGAGTGAAAAACTACAGGCAAAACATTAAAAAACGGATATATCTACAAACAAGGGCCCTTGTTATAATAGCTTTTTTTAAAACTAGGCAAGTCAGTTAGGGAACAAATTCTTATTTACAATTACGGCCTAGGAACAGTGGGTTAACGGCCTTGTTCAGGGGCAGAACGACATTTGTCTTACCTTGTCAGGTCGTGAATTCGATCTAGCAACCTTTCAGTTACTGGCCCAATGCTCTAACCACTAGGCTACCTGCCGCCCCATTGCAATGCATCCTGTATCCCATATACACTCACAGAAATACCATGTAAAACCGCTAGTATATGGTTCCATTGGCAGGGCTTGACCTATAGCTAGTAGGGTTCATGAACTCAGTAATGAGGCCAGGTCGATAATTCATGGTAAAACCACCTCAGTTGAGTGGTGGGTTTCCCATGATCCACCTCTGGGACATGGAACACATCTGAAGTCTTTTCCCCAGGTGCCATCCTGCTGTGGCCTATACATATCCCATAGCCATTACCACCTGCTGTTTTGGACACAGATGGAGTTGGGTTACAGAGATAATTCCTACTGTGGTGGAGAACAGCAAACAGGTTATCTATCCCCTGAGTGACCTCAGCCTCTGCGTGGCCCCTGGAGCACAGGCCAGAAATAGACCAGAGATATAATAGGTCAACCTTGTCTTCACCTCTGGACCATGTGTGTCTGGTCCGGATCAGGCTTTTTTTTGGTCTGACCCAAATCCTGGCCCAGATGTTTTGAGGTGTATTTTTATCCTAGCTGGACAGGAGGGACTCTGGTCAGTACTACGTGGCCAATAGCACTACTATTCTGATGTAAGGTTCCTATCAGGGTCATCTCCTCCACATCTGTTTGTCCTTATTATATCATGGTCTGAAATCTAACAACCAAGTCCAGTCTTTCACCATATTCAGAGACACCTATTCTCTCTCCCTTGGCATGATGCAGTAGGAGCAGTACGAATAACACTGGGGCAGTAATGAACAGGTAAAGGCTGGTAGCTGGAGGCTCCTGGATAACAAGCTCACAGTACTGCACTGGGAACCCAATATCTTACTACAGGTGTATTTTAGCATCTCATTGCTTGAACTTCAATCCACAACTCGAAGGTAACTGACTCTCAACAGACAGTCAACAAACCAGTAATATCTACCGCACTCCACACAACATTACTACATATTCAACTATATTGTACATTATAAACTGGGTGGTTCGAGCCCTGAATGCTGATTGGCTGACAGCTGTGGTATATCAGACCGTATACTACGGGTATGACAAAACATTTATTTTTACTGCTCTAGTTACATTCGTAACCAGTTTATAATAGCAATAAGGCACCTCAGGGGTTTGTGATATATGGCCAATATACCATTGCTAAGGGTCTAGGCATTGTGTCTTGCCTAAGAACAGCCCTTAGCTGTGGTATATTGGCCATATACCTACCCCCACATGCCTTATTGCTTAAATATACCCTGTCCCTGTCCCTGACCCTTTGACTCACACTCCACACAAGTCATCCCATTCACAGCTAATAAAGCATTTGACAGGTGATGTGTGAGGACGAGTACTGCATACAGTTGGCCCACTCAGAATGATCTGCCCTAAATGATGAATTGTATTTGTGTTTGTATGTGTATCCATAGCTCTGACCACTATGTTATTCTCACAGATGCCTGGTCCGGTTGACCAGCTTGACCGGTTGGCCTGTGTGACCTTGCCGTCTGCATCCAGCTAGCTATGACTGTATGAAGGTGGCAGCTAACAAGATCTCTCTCTCCTGCCATCTTCCACCTTCTTTGAATACATAATGAGAAAGAGCCAGGCACTGTCCCACCAGTGATCAGAGCCTGATGAAAAATGCATGACCAGGGTGGGTAAACAGCCCCTCAATGTGGGTCAGCAGAGAGGAGAGGAGGAAATTATGCAAAGGTCATATTGATGTTGAATATGATCCTCACTTCTTGTGATATTTAGAAAAACCTTGGGAGGTGCGTATTGGATTGTTGATAAGAATATTGGTCCGTGACAGTACAAGTGGTTAGAGTGATAGCGCTTCTGATAGGTCAGCTGCAGAGCTTGGAAAAACATGACATCATCAGAAAGAGGTCATAGAAGCACTACATCCAGTATGACTCAATGTCATTAGTCAAAGTATCAATACCCCATGTGGGTGGGAGTGGCCTTAGACCAATGGGAGCGTTTCCTAGAGAGGCTGAATGAAGGGTGACCCTGAGAAGTCCAATATCACCAATTACCATTGATGTAAACCCTACCATTAAAGGCCTTGTGAAACTCCTTTGCAGTTAGTTTAAAACTCCTTCCCAGCTCATTTGAGCAAGCACAAGCAGTAGATCACTGTTCAAATCAAATCTTATTATGCTAAGCATTTCTGGTCAGCCTTATTAAATATGTACCCTATTCATAATTGCACAGCATTAGCAAACCATTCCCATTCATCTCTCTGGTAATTATTTCATGTTGGATTACAGCAGGCAGAGCTACAGTGGATCCCCCCTGACTGTCCATAACAGAGGCCAACAGAGCCCTGTGGTAGACTGGCGGAGAGACAAGACAAGAGGCGTTTGTAAGGCGAACTGAAACAGAATATACATGAGACACATCCATATTCGCCCATAATCTCACAGCCTTCTCCATGGCTGTCAGACTCATGCTCAACACTCCATGTCACTGAATGAATAATTTATTTCATCCCGGGAAGCAAAGGAAATTCTCCTTCAGATTTCTCTTCTGCCAGTGCACCATCCAGCCACTCAGATTCACTACTTCTTCCATCGCCGCAGTCGACGCTTTGCCTCTCTGGGGAAATACAAACGCAAACATTAGGCTGGGCAGATTCCTTTGAAGAACCCTCCCCGAGCTATCCCAGATAGGCAGGTATCTGATAACTTCTCTAGGGGTACAGTCATTTTGGACCAGTGCTTTTAAGAGAAGAAGCTAGTTCAGCGTGCTTTACATACAAATTATCTGCTCTTATCACCAGGGATGAATATCACTGCAGGTTGTATGAAATCATCAGCACAAATAAAATGTGGGGAGTATATAGATGGTAAGTATCAAACTGCAGCACCCTCAGAAGTCACCATTTGAGCAGTTCAGTGGGTTTTGGGTCATGGCGTCTCTGGGGCCCATACAGTTTGTCTTGTCTAAAGGATGACAGTGCAGATTAATGGGCCAATCCAGCCCACTTCCTGTTGGCTCTTCCTCCCCTGGCGCTGTGCCACACTCTGCAACTCAGTGCCTGCTGGGAGGCCACAGCCCCCTAGAGGGGGTGGCAGAGTGCTGTTGCCACAAGGGATAGGGGAGGGGAACACATGTTATGTTGTGTGTGGCGTCCCCCCCATTCCACCCAGTAGGAGTAAAAGGGTCTACTGGGATGGGTGTTTAGAGACCAAGTGTACTGTAATACAATACACTGGCCTTAATCCTAGATCAGCTTTGCAGAAGCCCCCCCCCCACACACACACCTTCTGGCTGCCTGCCTGCCACTGAGAGGCCTTAGCCACGGGAGGTGTATGACAGAAGTGGACACCACAGGAATATTATTCAAGACGTTGCCACAGTCTCTGCACCCTCTGGGAACGATGCCAGGGGCTGTGTTCCATAATCAGGTCAATCAGAGACAGAGCAACGTCCCACCATCTCTCACCCCCACCCAGCACACCACCCTGCACCTCCTCGCCATTCCTGGGTTTGGGCACAGAGCACAGCCTACTGGTGCCCTGCTATGTGTGTGAACATACAGAGAAGGTGTGACAGGGCTGGTGCCAGAAGGGGGGAAGAGGGGGGAAAGGAGGGGGAGCTTCACACCTAACCAGAAGGAAACATAAAAAGGTGAGCTATACTGACAATTCTATGTGTCTGAAAAACAGGAAATCAACAGCAACTCTCATGCATACAAATAAAACAGAAACCATAAATTAGTGGCAGCAGGCAGAATGTGAACAAAAGTTCAACATCTGCTAAGTTGGGCACATTGGTCATTTTCATAAGAACCCCAACAAAAATAAAATATGAAGATAAGAACAAAAGCTGCAACCTTAATAATTTTTCTAGGATTGAAAAATTGGGATCTCACTCCAAAGGATTACAACTTCAAATGAAAACAGATTCTGTCGGGAAATGTTTTCTAAAGTATGACGAAAGCTAGCTGCAAAGCCAAAAGAAAGATAAAAGAAGTACTCTAGTCTCTAGAACACAAAGGGATGTATGTACCACAGTCTCTTCTGTACTGGATGGAACTCTTTGAAAGAATCTAAAGAATTTAAAGATTTCATAGGGCTGAGAACAATCAACCCAGCCCAGACAGTGTTGACAACTTGGATTAAATAGTGGCCAGGAGAAGATGTTGGCCAGAACCACATACAGTACCACTTCTACACAATGGAGTACAGACACATAGATGGACGTACAGGGCAGGCAGTGTTAAAAAGACCAGCCTGTAGTTTCAGCACCCCTGAAATATTAATTAGCTGTACTCTCCCAACACCCCTTATTTTCTTATTAGGGGTATCTACAAGTCACCCCACTTGTATCAGCCAATCATAGTTCACCATTCCCATGCAGCTCACTGAACTCCATCAGAGTGAGATCGTGGTCAGACGAGGATGGACGTCTTGGACTGTTCCTCACCAATCTGTATTTCAAATCAAATCAAATTTTATTTATATAGCCCTTCGTACATCAGCTGATATCTCAAAGTGCTGTACAGAAACCCAGCCTAAAACCCCAAACAGCAAGCAATGCAGGTGTAGAAGCACGGTGGCTAGGAAAAACTCCCTAGAAAGGCCAAAACCTAGGAAGAAACCTAGAGAGGAACCAGGCTATGTGGGGTGGCCAGTCCTCTTCTGGCTGTGCCGGGTGGAGATTATAACAGAACATGGCCAAGATGTTCAAATGTTCATAAATGACCAGCATGGTCAAATAATAGTAAGGCAGAACAGTTTAAACTGGAGCAGCAGCGTGGACTGGGGACAGCAAGGAGTCATCATGTCAGGTAGTCCTGGGGCATGGTCCTAGGGCTCAGGTCCTCCGAGAAAGGAGAGAATTAGAGAACGCACACTTAGATACGAATAGGACAGGAGAAGTACTCCAGATATAACAAACTGACCCTAGCCCCCCAACACAAACTACTGCAGCATAAATACTGGAGGCTGAGACAGGAGGGGTCAGGAGACACTGTGGCCCCATCCGAGGACACCCCCGGTCAGGGCCAAATAGGAAGGATATAACCCCACCCACTTTGCCAAAGCACAGCCCCCACACCACTAGAGGGATATCTTCAACCACCAACTTACCATCCTGAGACAAGGCTGAGTATAGCCCACAAAGATCTCCGCCACTGCACAACCCAAGGGGGGCGCCAACCCAGACAGGATGACCACAACAGTGAATCAACCCACTCAGGTGACGCACCCGCTACAGGGACGGCATGAGAGAGCCCCAGTAAGCCAGTGACTCAGCCCCTGTAATAGGGTTAGAGGCAGAGAATCCCAGTGGAAAGAGGGGAACTGGCAGAGACAGCAAGGGCGGTTCGTTGCTCCAGAGCCTTTCCGTTCACCTTCCCACTCCTGGGCCAGACTACACTCAATCATATGACCCACTGAAGAGATGAGTCTTCAGTAAAGACGTAAAGGTTGAGACCGAGTTTGCGTCTCTGACATGGGTAGGCAGACCGTTCCATAAAAATGGAGCTCTATAGGAGAAAGCCCTGCCTCCAGCTGTTTGCTTAGAAATTCTAGGGACAATTAGGAGGCCTGCGTCTTGTGACCGTAGCGTACGTGTAGGTATGTACGGCAGGACCAAATCAGAGAGATAGGTAGGAGCAAGCCCATGTAATGCTTTGTAGGTTAGCAGTAAAACCTTGAAATCAGCCCTTGCTTTGACAGGAAGCCAGTGTAGAGAGGCTAGCACTGGAGTAATATGATCACATTTTTTGGTTCTAGTCAGGATTCTAGCAGCCGTATTTAGCACTAACTGAAGTTTATTTAGTGCTTTATCCGGGTAGCCGGAAAGTAGAGCATTGCAGTAGTCTAACCTAGAAGTGACAAAAGCATGGATTCATTTTTCTGCATCATTTTTGGACATATTTGACCTGTGTTTTAGTGCGTTCATCTAAGTGTAAGTACTGTTGACATGTCATTGGTATTTTAGTTGGGTGTGGCTAAGGCAGTCGAGATATTTACCAGTTATTCCTTTTCCATGTGTGTCATGCTATTCCTAGCCAGCTAGCCTAGTCATGCTAGCTCGTCTACGCTGTGTACCACACGCCTTGTTTAGGATAGCCTATTCATATGATTATGTTCATATTGTCTGTGTACTTGCAGTCATATTTATTGACATGTAGAGCCTTTGTCGTGCTCCTGGTCTAACAAGTAGCCTTTGCCTTCCTCGTGGTGCAGTTTCTATTCCACAGTGGTCGTGGTCTCGTGCTCATGCAGAATCTGGTTGCATTTACGGTCATGTTTTCAGTGAGTCAAATAGACATTCACGTAGAATGCAGGTATTATGAGGTTATGCTAAATAGACATTCACATATAATGCAGGCATTATGAGGGTATGCTAAATAGACATTCATGTAGAATGCAGGTATTATGAGGGTATGCTAAATAGACATTCATGTAGAATGCAGGTATTATGAGGGTATGCTAAATAGACATTCATGTAGAATGCAGGTATTATGAGGGTATGCTAAATAGACATTCATGTAGAATGCAGGTATTATGAGGGTATGCTAAATAGACATTCATGTAGAATGCAGGTATTATGAGGGTATGCTAAATAGACATTCATGTAGAATGCAGGTATTATGAGGGTATGCTAAATAGACATTCATGTAGAATGCAGGTATGAGGGTATGCTAAATAGACATTCACGACATTCAGAGATGCAGATATGAGGGTATGCTAAATAGACATTCACGTAGAATGCAGATATGAGGGTATGCTAAATAGACATTCACGTAGAATGCAGATATGAGGGTATGCTAAATAGACATTCATTGAGGGTAAGAATTGTGAGATGGATTGGACAAAATCATTCAGAGAAATGACTGTATTTTGGAGAAAGAAGTGAAGGAGACAGTATTCACTCCTAACCTCATCAAAGCACAGAACCATTCTTCCTTATTCACACTTCTGATTTCCAATAGTCAGGAGACTTAAAACAATTTCTGTATTGCAAGGGTGGTGTGTTTTATAGAATGTAAGACTATCGAGAGGGCCAGTCAATGATTGACCAGAATAGACAACCTACCTTGAGACATTCTTCTTATCTGTAAAGTGGAAGAGTAATGTATAACCATTCTGAATCACAAACCACAGGAGATTGCAGCATTTGTACTGTTGGGTAACCATGACTGTCTAAAGGATATAATTGTGAATCTTAATAACACAGGGATATATTTTCGATGAGTTTCATCATGTAATTATTTTTAGATGAGTTTCTTCATCTTCTGCTGAAAGCCTGGTGCTTATTTTTGAACGGTGAGAGTAATGCAATCATTGAGAGATTAAAAAGTTCCAAGAAGCTGACTGATGTTTCCAAAATATTCATATGCACCACAAACATCCACCGAGTGATACTTCACTTCTCTGAACTCTGTGCGCACAACTGCCTTTTCGGGTGACTTGACACAACCGACATCATCATCGCCAGTCTGAGACACACACAGACTGCGTCATCACTGTCTCTCCTCTATGAATAATCCATGTCCTCAGAGAACCATACTCCCCCCATGCTACTGGAGTGGACGTGAAAACAGTCAAATTTACATTAACTTTAAAAAAAGAAGTTATATAACAGTTTTAGAGTTTACGGCAGCCCTGAAGTTATCTACGTCAATGGGAAGATAAGAGTAGAAGTGGCTGAATAATTGTGTTTCCTTTTTTCCCTAACCCTATGCACACAATAGCACGCCACAGGCCATATCAGGGTCAAGGACACCTGGCCTTATGAGACAGAGACGGTGGCCCTGCTTAGCACTTGACTCCTGGCCTGGTGATGTCTCTGTCCTCTGATGTGAATTAGCAGAACACAGGCATAGCTGTGATCAACACTGACTCCCACAGACTCAGAGCAGGCCCCTGTAGTCACAGATCCAGAGCTGGCCCCTGCAGTCACAGACCCATAGCTGGCCTAGAGCAGGCCCCTGCAGTCACAGACCCAGAGCTGGCACAGAGCTGGCCCCTGCAGTCACAGACCCAGAGCTGGCCTAGAGCAGGCCCCTGCAGTCACAGACCCAGAGCTGGCACAGAGCTGGCTCCTGCAGTCACAAACCTCAGTGATCCCACTGCTCCAAAGGGTCAGGGGGCAAGACTGTCACCACCATAGTTAATATAGGCCACTTATGATCCTAGCCTTGGGACACTGGATGGCTCTGGAAAGTCTCATTACTGACTTCCCAAGTCAACATACCTTTTTTGTCACACTATGTGGAGACCATTATACGACATCAAATGGTGTGCTTTGCTGGAATGGAAAATTATTTTAACAATGTCCCCTCCGTCCCTGAACAGTCTCTGCAGCTCTGGACAGGCTCACACACCGACTAACTGTAACACAGCTAATGAGAGTCCTGCAGTCTGACGTGTGTGTGTGTGTGTGTGTGTGTGTGTGTGTGTGTGTGTGTGAAAGAAAGTGTGTGAGAAAGAGTGAATGTGAGTGTACCTACCTGCAGCTCCTCACAGACACATTGATTCCATCTCCCCTTGTCAATTCCCCCTCCCACCCTCTACATCTCCTGGCTGCATTCCCTCACACACTGCTCCTTTCCTCCACTGTCATTCTGCCTCCTCTTCATACAGTCGATAGGACAACATGGCTGCTCATTATGGGATTGCAATGGTAGAGAGTCTCTGGCAGCATGGACACATGGAACACCAGCCAGCTTCACAGATACAGCAGGTGAGGCTACATGATGTTTACAGTGATGATGCTATATGCATTCCAAGACAATGTGGACACACTGGACAGAGGTGTATACAGTGATGATGCTATATGCATTCCAAGACAATGTGGACACACTGGACAGAGGTGTATACAGTGATGATGCTATATGCATTCCAAGACAATGTGGACACACTGGACAGAGGTGTATACAGTGATGATGCTATATGCATTCCAAGACAATGTGGACACACTGGACAGAGGTGTATACAGTGATGATGCTATATGCATTCCAAGACAATGTGGACACACTGGACAGAGGTGTATTGATCGGTCTATAGGCTTGAGGACATGATGACTGCCTGGTCCCATTTCTTAACTTAGACCATTTACTGTGTGTGGATAGCTATTTGAGAGCCTGGGTGAAGTGATCCATTAGAGTGTAACTAGACTATGTCATGTCCAATTAATTGTCAGTTCAGTGGGAACCAGGATGATCATTTCACTAATGGGCTACAGCCATTAGTGCACCACAGAGATAATCAGCTGTCAATTTATGCCTCTAATGAAGAAGGACTGGCACCACTCAAAATGACCCCAGGTCAGCTCATTGGGGAAGAATACTGGGTAACATCAAATCAAATCAAACTTTATTCGTCACATGCGCCGAATACAACAGGTGTAGACTCTACCGTGAAATGCTTACAAGCCCTTAACCAACAGTGCAGTTCAAGATGAAAATATTTAACAAATATAAAATGACAATAACGAGGCTATATACAGGGTGTACCGGTACCGAGTAGAGGTAATTTGTACATGTAGGTAGGGGTGATAATAAACAGTGAGTAGCGGGTCAGATGCTGAGCAGTTGCCATACCACGCCGTGATGCAAACGGGCATAATGCTCTCAATGCTGCAGCTTTGAGGATCTGGGGACCCATGCCAAATATTTTCAGTCTCCTGGGGGAAAGGTGTTGCCGTGCCCTTTTCACGACTGTCTTGGTGTGTTTGGACCATGATAGTTTGTTGGTGATGTGGACACCAAGGAACTTGAAACTCTCAACCTGCTCCACTGCAGCCCCATCAATGTTTATGGGGGCCTGTTCGGCCCGCCTTTTCCTGTAGTCCACGATCAGCTCCTTTGTCTTGCTCACATTGAGGGAGAAGTTGTTGTCCTGGCACCACACAGCCAGGTCTCATCGTTGTTAGTGATCAGGCTGCTGTCGACACTGTTGTGTCAGCAAACGTAATGATGGTGTTGGAGTCGTGTTTGGTCACGCAGTTGTGGGTAAACAGGGAGTAAAGGAGCACACACCCCTGAGGGGCCCCAGTGTTGAGGATCAGTGTGGCAGATGTGTTGTTGCCTACCCTTACCACCTGGGGGCGGCCCGTCAGGAAGTCCAGGATCCAGTTGCAGAGGGAGGTGTTTAGTCCCCGCGTCCTTGGAGAAAATGTCATTGAGTGATGGTATGTTTGGCTACTGGAGGAGTCAGACAATGAGAAATGTCATTGTCTGTCCTTCCTATTGTAACAGTGTCACTCAAATAAAAAATAAAAAAGTCTGTGTGAGTACCATATACTCCACAGTCATTGTCCTTGGGATATGGATTTTTGGTCAGCAAAGAAACATCATCCAGACATTAATCATCTAAACAAAACCCCATTACTGATTTTCTATACAGAAGACTGAATCACTCACATTCACTCAAATATACAAAAACACATTGAAAACCATCATTTAAGTGAATTAACACATTTAATCTGCACCGTTATGTAAGATGAATGGTGTGTGTGGTGTCTAGTGTGTCAGAGTGCAGATGATTGGTGTGTGTGTGTGTGTGTGTGTGGTGTCTAGTGTGTCAGAGTGCAGATGATTGGTGTGTGTGTGTGTGTGTGTGGTGTCTAGTGTGTCAGAGTGCAGATGATTGGTGTGTGAGTCCAGTGGATGATTCATTAGAATACTTAATTACTTTGGTGGTTAGACACTGGGACTGGGCTAGAGCATGAGACACTATCTGTGTCACAGCCACTTAAGCAATAAAGACAGGATAACTGATCGTGAAGTCTGTAGACGTCATCGCCGAGCAGCGCTGGGGGACCTGTGACAAGGATGGAGGGAGAGGAGAGGAAGAAGGATGGCAGCGGCTAACTGTGCCTCTCTTAAGAGCATACAGGACAGATGAGAGAGAGGACTGTGACATGAGTTGGTAAAGAATGAAACAGACTTGGGTTGTTGGAACACAGAATGATAATATACTACTCCTCATCCCCATTCAAACTTAACAGCCTCCCTGTGGCACATGGGAAATAGGAGACTTGAACAATCACATGCCCTGTTTGCCCTTTTCATCAGTGACTCTCATAGGGCCATCTTTCTAGAGCAATTGTCATTGTCAAGGAAATGTCAATAAAGTTAGGTTTATATTGAGTACAGACCGAAGCCCCTGTGTGTTTCTCTGCAGGACTGCATGGAGCAAAAGATCAGTGCAATTAGGCATAGTCTCTGACACAGGTGGATGGAGAGAACACACGCTGGACTAATGATCCAGGAAAAGGGCCTTTAGTAAATGACTGTATGTGCGTGTGTGTGTCCAAACAAGGTGACTCAATCTATCCAAGCACCACCCTGCTCTGACAGCAATAGCCTGGAAAGACACAGAACATATTACATCTCTCCTGGGCCAGAACAAGAGCTTCCCACCAACCAAGAGAGACATCAATCATCTGGAGGCCGGGACTGGAGCCACCGGGCCAAATCCAACTGAGAGACTCCACAGCAACTCCATTACAGGAATATGGAGCAGTCATACTGTACCTTGCTAAACAATGCAAACCAGCACAGGGATGACCTCAGCAGAGTATAAGTACCAGTTCTGCCTCATAGTCCATAGTCCTGGTGGACACATCATGTAGCAAAACATCTGGCTCCTGACTAAGATACATACGCCCCGTTTATACCTGGTTCTAACATGCGTACTATGTTCTGCCCTTTGTCCACATTCTGATTGTACCAAAATTTTTAGAAAGGTATAGATGATTAAAGGGTAGAACTAACCTGTCTCAAGACAGTCTAACCCCAGCTCACGTTCCCTGTTAGTGGGTGAACAATCCAACGCTTGGTGAATTCTGCTTCACAATTGTTTGATTGTGATCAGATCTTATAAGTGTAAACAGACTAGATCAGGACAAAGGACGCATTTTAGCGGAAGGTAAACGGGACTGGAGTGTCATCAAGGCTAACACAACGGGGTACATAACTGTTATAACATCACATTTACATTACATTTAAGTCATTTAGCAGACGCTCTTATCAAAGGTATAGGTCATTCTGTGATTCATGACGTGGTATATAATATGATGTCATGGGACAAATGTATAGGCTGTACTATGAAGTGGAAACATGTTCATCTTTCATCCCACCAGAGTAAAACATACTACAATCCGCCATAAAGGGGCAGGTATAAAATAACAGTTGAAGCAGATAGCAGTTGTATTTTCTGTGCTGTTTAGCCATACTCTCAGGCTATGTGGTTGAGATCTGATGATCTTTGCTGCAGGGCAGGTGGAGGGGTATCTGGATTTGGCCAAATCTCTACCCTGGACCTGTATTTATGGACCAGAGCTAATCATACCTGTCACATCAAAGAGCTAGCATTTCCCTGTTTCCCTGTTCAGTGCTGACACCTGGATAGGAATGTTTATTTGTAGGATTTAGCCTGGCACACCTCCACAAGGAGCACACAACCACTCACAGTCATTACAGGAGTAGAGTGCAGGAAGCGTGTACTGTGTTTAAATGGGGAAAACACACTGTAGTAGAATCAAAGTTCAGTAGGCTACGGCAGGTCAAGGTGAGTCAAGTTCGAAAGACGTGCCATTCAAATAAAAAAGTGAGCTGAATACATATGAGCAGCCTTTCTAGGGGTGGTGCCCAGTAGGAACATGGGAGTAAAGTGTTCTTGTAATGCACAAAGAATGTGTTTGCAGTGACAAAACATAATCTCCATTGAAGATACTCATTGTAGTTAAAAGCATGTGGCCTAAAAACAGATTGTTCTCTGTCTGATCTCAGTCGGCACTACTCCTGCTCTTCAGAAGCCAGGCTCTTGGACAGCCTCTTAGTTCTGAGAGGGACTTGACTGTCAGTCTCAGCCCACCAGAGGAATAGTGACAAAGCTGATGAAGGCTGCTGAGAGCTGAGCTGCTGATGAGACAGATGCTGAGGGTGTCAGAGACCCAAACTATTAAACACAGCTTAGAGATGCTCACATGGCTGCTGTGGAAGACGGGGAGAGTGGCACAAAGGCTCTTTCTAAAAGGAAAGTTAAATATATGTAATAAGACAATTTAATATCTTTATTAAAGAGGATTTTACAATGAATGACTGACCCATTTGTGTTACGTCCATAATGATTACATATGATCATTTAACTAGAGCACATTCAAAACACATTTGACATCAACCCTGCGCAGGTCCTAAAACCTGGCACAGTGATATTGAATAATCCCTGGTATGACACAGGCAGAGGAGTGGTGTGACACAGCAATAATCCCAGGACGTGGCTCTCACCCCAGGTCACCATAGGGACCTGCACCTAATCCAAGGTCAATTTCTCAACCAACCAGTCTGGTCATAACATAACTATGTTACAACAGGACAATAACTGACTACATGGGGAAATGTTCCATTAAAGTGCTATTTGTGTTCTTATTTGTCTTGGATTGTAGAGTTTGTTTACAATATAAGGCTACATACACTACAAACATTTTATGATAGGCTAAATCCATTTACAGCAAGACAAGAACACATTCCTCCACAGATTTACTGTGTGAGTCAAACTGTGAAGAAATACTGGACTTGAAAGTGAGAGACAGTGCCATAAAAATGCAAATTCAAGGTAATTGTAGAGAAGAAGCAAAACAAACCAGATTATTTAATTTTGGACAGAGTGAACTAATTCCTTATTGATTGTTACAGAACTCACATCCCTGTGGCCTTTTACCAAGTTATGTATAGTAGATGTAAGGACAGATGCAGTATGAGACTTTTGTTTTCAAAACATACTCTACTTTAGAATTTCATGGAACTTACTACATGATAAAAAATTACATCTATCACTCGTTGAAAAGTTCAGTCCTTTTGAGGACAACTAGTTTTGCTTTATTGCATTTATATTAATGTAGAGTCTGAATGGGTAAGTAAACCAGCTCCAGAAGGACCTGTGAAGAAATAATAGGCACCACAAGTACTGAGGATCTGTCCATAGCCCTGCCTAGGCAGTGTGGTGCTGAAGGACAGCCTTGACACTCATTGCTGTCCATGGTCCTGTGGAGGTGCTGAAAGGACAACTCTAAGATGAGTCACTGGGCATGTCCTCTCATGGTCCCACAATCACAATTCAACATTGTTTTATTTTGAGTGACTCAATGTGTTGTTTATTCAAGGTCAAAGTTCTGAACACCCTCCTATCTTGATCCCGCATTAGTGCATAATATCAACATGTTTATCAGATTGGATGGGAAAAAATAATACAAATTTAAACCTGTAAACAACACTTTTTTTATGCTGTCATGCAGTGTGTTTGCTGTATAGAGCAATAAGATCAAACAAGGGCCTGATATGAAAGCACTCTCTCTCATTTTGGTAAATATCATTCTTCCCTGCCTTACAGAGAAAACTCTTTTTAACCCAGACCATGAGGACAATCCATTGCAATTCACTTTCTTTGATGTGTGCAACACACTTAAGTGTGTCCTCACCTCAGCCCCTCCCCAGCTCAGTGCTAAATTGTGTCATGACTGATCTAATCTCCAGCTCATAAATCTAATTTTCATGAAAAAAACAGGTCAGCAACGGCCGTTCCAATTTCTATGGATGTAGGTCTGTTTTGATAATCCCACAATGGCTACAATAATTTGATATCGAATAGACACACTTATATGAAAGGCCTCGAATGAGTCGGTGTTATCATGGAAAGTGTATCCTTACAGGCTTTAGAAAGTAAACTGAACAGTGAAAACAATTTAAAGCTTTTAACTAATAGTGGGTTTATAGAGATACAGACTCCTTTAACTAGTGGTTTTATGGCAGATAACCAGGCTTTGATACAGGTCCAGTAAGACCAATGCAGCGCTCTATTTCACACAAGACGAGCCCTATGGGCTGGGTCAGGGGCCCATTTAATCCCTGATGGCGTGACTCGCTCTGTAATTACGTTATTGTCTCATGGTGCCTGCGATGCCACAGCTTAACACTAACACAGGGATTATTGTTAACGTTATTTGATTATTTCATCATTATTTCCCCGTGGGAAAAGCCTGACATGCCCTCCAACCTTGACTACCTAGGTCAGCTTTCGGTAGAGTAGTTAGAGAAGAGACTACCATCTGCATTTCACACAAAACTAAATTATTTTGAAGAAATGGTTCCATTTGAATCTATTTGCATTATATGCTCTAGTAGAGCAAGTTGCAAAAACAAAGACATAGCATCAAACTCAGTGAATTACTTTAAACTGGACTTCACTGGCTCACAGACAAAGCACTCACAAATGGCAAAGTTTGTGCTGATATCAGCAAATGCAGTCGATGAAGAAGAGCAAACATTTCCCCTCCAAATCCTGGCAACCAATTTTGAGGGAAGGCAAAAAATATCATGACCCCACATAAACATTTACCTGACATGTTTTCCTGCTGCAGCATACCTGACATATCTAGCCTTTAGAGGGCCTCTGCTGCTTTAATATTGATAATGCTCTGCTGAGGGGAAAACTCATTTTGCAGAGATGGAGGCAGGACTGTGCTCCCCAGGTGCCTGTTTGGAGGAGAGTGTTTGACCTTTAAAATGGAATATGGCAGGCCTAGTAATTAAAAGAGCTTCTCCCCTCACTTAGTTTGGACTACAGAAAACTATACTCCACTCCTGACTGGAGTAGGAGAAGTAGAGTGGTGAGGAGGAGTCTACCATGACCAATTTGTAAGTCGCTCTGGATAAGAGCGTCTGCTAAATGACTTAAATGTAAATGTCTGGAAGAGACTTCACCATACATTTTATGGATTCAGGTTCACTCAAACATAATTTTAAGCTTTATTTTACTATTGACAGTTACAGCGGATTTCGGATTCTATATCAATTTGTTCTCCTTTAAATATTTGTCATCTGAAGTATTCGTTTCAGTCTCTGAATTGTTTCAACAAACTTGATCATGTAACTAAGAAATTCGCTGGAAAGAGACTTGAAAATGATTTATTGTTTTGAGGAATAGTCATGACTGGTTCGAGCTATCTGTTGTGTCGTAAAACAATGGTGGGGAAGGATATCGTTGTTACTTAACGTGGATCCAAGTACAGCTTTGCGATCCACCGGCCCTCTCCCCGCTCGGCTCCATGGGATATATAGTGATTTTGCCAACACAGACAGTCTTGTACCCTTAACTTATTTGTTGATTAAATCTGACTTTATTAATATAATGAGCAATCCAGGAATGTCATGAGTTCATTGACATGAGAAAACTAGAGAAAATAGAAACTCTACAGAACGCCAATGGCTATAATGAATGGCTCCACGGAGCTCCTCCACCTCACCACTCTATGCCAGCCTGACAGAGGGAGTTGTTTAGGGTTAACTTCTAGCTTGTCTAGAAAACAGACATCTGTCACTGAGAGGACATGGAGGGCAGATAGCTTGAGCTACAGTAAAATAAAAGTATGTGAGGAATTGAATGAATCAGTTAAAACCTCTCAATTAGACTAATTGCAAAATGTTCATACTTTCTCTCTGCCATTTTCTCCCAACCCTTAATTCAAGACAACTCTTACGAGTTAAGGTGAAGTAACTTTGCTGGCATGTGATGGCAGGCAAAGTTAACGAGGAAAGGCTGTGGGATCCAGAGATGGACAGCAGTACTGTATGTTAAACATGACACACTGTCAGATGCAATAGTCATTGTAGTCCTCTCTGCTGAGCTCTTGTTTTCAGAGTACTGTCCAAGGTAACATATCCTTGCTTGATCAACACTTCATGGCGCTCCTCATCAATCAAAGCCATTCTACCGTGTATTCACTCATGTTATTCTTCTCTTCACAAAACAAATGGGAGAAGTGCTCTAACAAATGAATCCAGGCTGCAGAGGAAGGTGTGCTGTAAAATAATGAATCATACCGACGCCCACTAGACGTTACTTGTGCAATCACACACACACACACACACACACACACACACACACACACACACACACACACACACACACACACACACACACACACACACACACACACACACACACACACACACACACACACACACACACACACACACACACACACACACACACACCTAGATACATGTGCATGCCTAGATACATGTATGTTAAACCATGGATGTCATTGGTAGAGGAATATAGCATGAGTCCAGTGCCTTTATCTCACGGGTGACTCATACTGCACCTTGTAGGAAAGAAAGGGTGCACAATGCTGTTTTCCTTACAAGTGTAACAGATTATGTTATTTTTCCCTTGAACCAGGCTACTGTATTGTGTTGTGTAGTGTAAACTAGCTGTGGGTAATGGCACGTGTGGGAGGCCTTCTGAGTGGAGGCTGGTTACTGATACATAAAGAGGATTGCAGAGCGTGAATGTGTTCCTGGTGCCTCGTCGTGGTGTTTGCTCATTGTTATGTCTGTGTGACTCTGATCCCCTGGCATCAGTCAGCCCCCTCACTGTTTTGCCATTCAGACCCTCTGAGTAATGGCCTGGGTGACAAAGCCTGTCTGGGTGCCATTTTTCAGCATTTGTGGCCAGCTTCACTGACTGGAAGAAGAGTGAAGTGATGATTCATCTCGAAGTGGGGGATATTTAAAGATCAGAGCTGGCAACACAACCCATGGCCTGGCCAAAGATGTGGGCAAGCCAATGTACATATGAAATCTACTGGGAGTTTTGTTGTTTTGTAAATGATTATTTATGCACTGACCTGTAAGGCATCTGAACCAGTCAAGTGTTACTAACATGTCAAAGAGAACTCATAAGAGTTCACCAGTCCACATACTTTGTAAAACATGGCATTTCAGCAAAGTCAGGGTAACTATAAGTTCTAATCTCTAATGGTTCTAATGCCCACTGACTTTCTATCCAGTCATTAAGCCATATACAAAACATTAGAATTGGTGGTGTTTCTTGGATTGAAAAGCAAGTCAAATACATACTGCAGCTACCCTGGTGAGAGTCAAATGTAAGACACAGGTAAGGGAGATCCTGTCTGATTATATAATATTTTTGAAAACGCAAATAGATAAGGACTATTTACTTGGACTGAAAAAGATGCTGGTACTCAGCTCCGGTGAGCTCCTGCACAAGTCAAGAACTGAGTATTTACCTGTTTATCATAAATCACATATGCTGGTTATCTACATCATTTGCACAACAGCAGGTGTCAGCTGCCAGCAGTGTTCTGAAAGGGAGGTTTGACTCTTATATACCTGGAAGACAGCAAAGGTAATCCAAAGCATTCTGTTTACATCGCAGACGCATCTGTTTGTGTCAGGTGGATGAGACAGGTGGCTGCAGACATGTAGAGAGGGAGGTGTGGTGTGTGTGCGAGTGTGTCCGCAGAGGGTAGAAAGTTGTGCTACAATCATGCGATGTCATCTGGGTGGAGCAGAGTACACACAAAGCATCTGGTCCTCAGCACAGAGAAAGGTTTGATAGAGATCCCAGAGTCCCAGAGCAGAGTACACACAAAGCATCTGGTCCTCAGCACAGAGAGAGGTTTGGTAGCGATCCCAGAGTCCCAGAGCAGAGTACAGCCTAATCTCTACCAGAAGGTACTGCGCCTGGAAACAAAATAACACAGATTGCTCCTCATGGACCCTGTATATACAATTTACCCGTTCACATACAATACATGAATGGGAATGAACAAAGATCCCTCCCATTCACACACACAGTTTTCCCTTTGACGATACACAAATCACAATCTTCGGATGTGATGGAAGCACTCATCATAATAGACAAAGGGAACCATCATAGCTACACTTAGCATGATGTATTTTAGCTCCACATTCATGAATAGAATGGCTGAACATTGTCACGCCATTGTAATAACATATCTGCCACTATTGTGCCAATTTAGTTACAGAAAGCATATGTTATTCTAATGCCTTTAGAGGCCTTGGATCTCTCTATTTCTTCACCTCTTAGTGTGCAGCCCTGTCCTCCCCCTCCTCGTCTCATATTGGCATTCCATCTCATGTACTTCAGATCTTTGCTGTTGTTCTTTTCGTCACGGAAGATTCTGACGCAATGCTATTCACAAAGGCTCCAACAGTGCAGCCGAGGGGGAGGGAGGGGGCGGTGACAGCAGCCTTCATCTGTAAACTACTCAAAAGCCCAGTCCCTCATACTTACAAGTGCTGAAAACATCAATGCTTCCATCTCTGGTTTGTGATAAACATCAAATATGTCCAAAAGCAAAATGTACACTGTATAAGTTCATTTACACTTTGGTCTTCTGTAAATAACGCCCGTCTCAAATGCAAACATATGATACGCACTCGTACGCACGCATGTACACACACACACACAAATAAAAACATGTTAGTTGATGTATATCTGATTTTTTTTTTTTAAAGTGTATCAACCATGTGTCATTTACAGTATCTTTATGCGATTGAAAATTCCCAAACATTTTGAATTCTGACTTGTTTCTATGAGAAATGTATAAATGCTTATACACATGGCTGGTTTGGAATTCCCATTGTTAGAGCCTCTCCTGCCCATGATATATGAGACAACATACACATGGCAGCGTTCATAGTGGCATCGTTACCTAGCAACGCACTAAGCTACTACTTTTACAACTACTAGTCTTAGCACCTGTAACTCGTCATGGATGATTTCAAAGTGACTTTTGATTTGTTTTATCGACTAACATTTCATGAATGGTGCCAACAAGAAGAAAGAGTTGAAATGAAGAAATGAAACAAGAAGAAGAGTTAGTAAATGTAGCATCACCTTTTGTTGAAAAATTGATGGTTTGGGAAATAATGTTGATTTTAATGCTGGTAACTCGTTGTATAAAAGCAGTAATACATTCGAGTCCATGTGTTATAACATTTTTATCATGGTAAAATGTCATAACTCATGGACTCTCATGTATTATTGCTTAAATAGATAATTTCCAGTAATAGTTTCCAGTAAATGTTCAGATAAATAGGAGGGAATATTACCAGAATTTACAACCCTACTCCGTGAATCCTTCCCGACCTTCTACCATTGTCCTCAGCTACCCTGTACTTCTCTCACTGCTGGCCTGGGTATTTTAATCAACCATCCCATTTACACTCCACCATCCATCCATCCTGTTCCCACTCCTAATGCCATTATAGTTGAGGACGTAGCAACGGTGGATCAGTAGAACAATCAAAAACAACCCAGGCAGGAGTCAACCCAGGATGTCTATCTTCTCCCTGTCCTCTTCCTCCCAACACCACGCAGCCTTAACACTACTCCACCCAGTAGGATCTGGCCATACAAAGAAGACATCTGGCCAATTACTTGCATATAGAGGAGTAGAACTAGATATGTGTTGGTTTCCACACACTGTGCTGAGCAGAGTGATGATTTCTTTGCCTGGCTGGTTGGGAGGTGCAATATTGATCCATGGGATAATACGGCAGCAGGATACTGTGTAGGAAAACATGAGATGGCTCCCAAGTCAATAAAACACCACCTTCTGCTCAGAAGGCTATTTACTGTGTAATGGTGCTGAAAGACACCTGGTTCCACACCTCATAGAGAGGGTGATGTGTTTTATAGGCTACGCCTCAGCCCTCAATGGGTGAAATGAAAACATATTCAACTGACCCACATTGAAATGCTGAAAGTGTTTCTGGGAAAAGCCCTAATGTAATGAAAATGCTGAGTTCATCACAGGTTTGAACAGCAACTAATCAAACAAACAGCAAGCACAGCTTATAAATAATCATGATGAACAAGCATATACTGTATGAGAGCAGTCATACATTTTCTTCCATTAGTCTTGTTTTTGATATCAACAAAAGTGAGAACAGAGCAGGAATAATATTCTATAATAATCTATACCAAACAAATAGCAACTGCTATGATGGAGCTCAGTTCAAACACAGATGGTGTATTAACAATGCTAGGACAGGTTAGATAGAGTTCAAACCCAGACTCTACATACAAGTCATTAATATTAAGATCCCATTCATCCATTGATATAAAGCAGTCTCCACCCCTAACCTGCACTGGTCAGCCCTGGACCAATAGTTGGAGAGGTCAAAGTAACATCAATTAACCAGTGTGGATGGAACAGAGGCTTATCTGCAAGGCAAGTTATTCCCACAGTTGTAACCTTAACAGTACACTCTTACAAAATAAGGTGCTATCTCAAACCTTAAAGGGTTCTTTCAGCTGTCCCCATAGAACACTTTGAAGAACCCCTTTTGGTTCAAGGTAGAACCCTTTTGGGTTCCGTGTAGAACCCTTTCTACAGAGGGTTCTACTTGGATACCAAAAATAACCCTTTTGGAACCTGTTTTTCTAAGAGTGTAGCTGTGAGAGCAAACATCACAGCCAGCCACAGAGCCAGCCCAGCAGTAGTAGCAGGCAGGTAGAGTTTGGTACTTAGACCTACCATTAGCCAGGCAGGCAGGCAGTGTGAAGAAGAGTGAGCTGGGCACTGCCCTCAAACTGCCGCCCCAGCCTCACCCTACTGACCCTCTTTCCCAGACTCGCCCAGGTGCCTGCTTGCATTGCTGTGCAACTGAACCCTGGTCTGACTAATTTGGGCCACAGGAGCAAAACCCATAAATCACCTTCCCCCGCTCTGTCTGTCACAAAAAAAAAAACCCCGCCAGCTGGGAAGCACAGCTTGGCTCGCAGGTTAGCAAGAGAAGGTTAGGGAGAAGAAAACAATAACTCCAGCAGGTATTACCTCGTTATAGACTTGATAGGCTGGCAGGATTCAGAGGGAGGGCAGCAAACATGGGCGCCACTGATTGTTTTATTAATAGCGAATTGATTGTAGCTCATAAAAAAGGATTTACAACAGAGAGAGCATGGCTTTGATTGATTCAGGTATTAAAAAGGCAGTTCACTATCCTCAACACAAAAACAATATGCCTATTGTTTGTTATCCAGACCTTGGTAAAGTATCTGTTAAACATCTGTACATTTAGCACATGGTCTTCAGTCTATAGGTGTGAGGTGGGAGCCACAAATAAACAATATAGGGCTAACATACATAGGAAGCCCAATGTAAGTATAGAGAATACAGACCCTTGCCTGATCAATTCCAACATCAGTCACATCTTATCAGTAGATTGCACCTATGATTCCCACATAAGGCGCAAATTATGGCTCATGCTCGACTAAGTATGATTCATACGTGCACACTCGTACCTACACTCCCCTTGGACACTCGTACCTACACTCCCCTTGGACACTCGTACCTACACTCCCCTTGGACTACACTCCCCTTGGACACTCGTACCTACACTCCCCTTGGACTACACTCCCCTTGGACTCTCGTACCTACACTCCCCTTGGACTACACTCCCTTGGACTACACTCGTACCTACACTCCCCTTGGACTACACTCGTACCTACACTCCCCTTGGACTACACTCGTACCTACACTCCCCTTGGACTACACTCGTACCTACACTCCCCTTGGACTACACTCGTACCTACACTCCCCTTGGACTACACTCGTACCTACACTCCCCTTGGACTACACTCGTACCTACACTCCCCTTGGACTACACTCGTACCTACACTCCCCTTGGACTACACTCGTACCTACACTCCCCTTGGACTACACTCGTACCTACACTCCCCTTGGACTACACTCGTACCTACACTCCCCTTGGACACTCGTACCTACACTCCCCTTGGACACTCGTACCTACACTCCCCTTGGACACACTGAGCACGGTTAGATGCACACAATAATACAATTATTGTGGATAGTCACATTCCTATATTAGTTTGTATACAATGTTTGCATGCTTGGAAGAATAACACTTTCCTTAATATTACTGTTTACATGGACACATCTGAAATCAGGCTACTGATGGGACTCTTGATAAATGCAGAAGAAAAAAAATCGCAATCAAAATAAAAGTTCTACCACAGTGACCATTATATTTTTTGGATACTATTTGATTCTGACTTTGGACATACAAACTTTATATGTGAAAACTATTTCTAAGAGAGAGAGAGAGAAACTTTCAGCTTTTCCGAACTCACTTCACTCGCCCATAAGAGGGAGGCTTGTGTTACCGGTGCTGGCACATGTACAGATCAAATATACCACAGGAACCACAACCTAGACTCACACACGCTGCTATGAGATCCTGTGGTATAATGGCTAAAAAAACCATACTTAATTCATTCAAACAGATGACAGTGCTTTGCAATCCAAGCACTTGTTGTTAAGCAGACTGAACGTGTGTCATTCGGACAACTGCGATGACAGCAGGGGGAGAGATGGGGCTTCAGCTTGGAGGGTTCAGATCGGAACAGACACCTCAATAACATCATTGATTTAGTGACACTTTATTTTAAGGGTCCGTAATAAACCATTTACATGGCATGTATAAAGTGTGTGTTTGCCATTTATTAATCATTACTCCCACATTTATAAACAATTGACTAATCATTAGTAAAGTATTTTTGCAGCCCCTAATCTAAAGTGAGCGCTGTTTATGCTTTATTTATACTTTATAAATGTATTGAGTGAACAGTGTAATTTCTCACAAAAAGTGGTAGACATTCCAGCAGTACCTGGTCAAAGAATAAGCACACAACAACGCCAACAATCCACTTTTCATTTTCCATTTGTTTTGTCTTCATTGTACACACCTAGTTTCCATTCCCATACTTATATGTTCCTTATTTAACCCCCTGGATCCCCCATGGTTTTGTGGGTGTTTGTTTGTAGTAAGTTGGTCTGTATTTGTGAGCTTGATTATTTTCCTTCTTGGAATATTTGTTGTTTTGAGTAAAGTTTCGTGAATTACTCATCACTGTGTCCTGCGCCTGACTGCACCTTACCTGCTACACCTAGACGCCTTACAAGTACCTTACTAACTTTTACAAATGCAGGAGTAATGAATAATTAATAGTAAGCAAACTGTTGGTAAATGCCTTATAAATGGTCTATTATGGACCTTTAAAACAAAGTGTTACCATTGATTTTCAGTGAGCAACAAAGTGATTGGATTCGTATCCGAATCTTCAAATCAAATGGTTAAACGAGACAGTTACACAGCAACATGTATTGAATAGCTTGAACACAAAGGGCTGAAGTGGAAGCACCCAGATCAGGACACAACCTTAGGGTAATGGGGCTGGGCTAGATAATAACACTGGTAACTGTTCCTTTCTATTTCTCTGCACAAGGCAAACCTCATAGTTCTGAGGAAACTATTCAAACTGAAATTACATTTTAGCACTGCAGCCCTTGGGAACATTACAATGAAATTCTGCAAATTTCCAACACTCACCTGAGGCAAAGACCATAATTAATTTTTATTGTTCTGTGCAGGCAATCAGTACAGAATTGAGTGAGGACTGTGAGCATTTAAAGCCGCACTGGATAATTTCCATTACTGCAGTCAGAGAGAGGGAAAAGGACAGTGGGGGTCCATTTAGAATCATCTCCGTTATCACACGAATACACTAAGCTCAGCACAGTTCAAGTCAACCAGGAGTACCAAGATGTCCCAAATATCCAAACTCTTTATCAAAATCATCTGCATTGCAGATCAGTAGTGTACATCTGCATTGCAGATCAGTAGTGTACATCTGCATTGCAGATCAGTAGTGTACATCTGCATTGCAGATCAGTAGTGTACATCTGCATTGCAGATCAGTAGTGTACATCTGCATTGCAGATCAGTAGTGTACATCTGCATTGCAGATCAGTAGTGTACATCTGCATTGCAGATCAGTAGTGTACATCTGCATTGCAGATCAGTAGTGTACATCTGCATTGCAGATCAGTAGTGTACATCTGCATTGCAGATCAGTAGTGTACATCTGCATTGCAGATCAGTAGTGTACATCTGCATTGCAGATCAGTAGTGTACATCTGCATTGCAGATCCGTAGTGTACATCTGCATTGCAGATCAGTAGTGTACTCCATCAGTCACTGTGCATGCGCCACTTTGAAGACTTCCTCTCTAGCTCTAATCACGTTGAGTAAGGGAAACGTTGAGTAAGGGAAATCCCCAGCCTTGGCATGAGCACACCGTACACCGGTCCCTGCCACAGAGGGCCAGTCTGAACCCTTTCATCTACTGAGAGTGTGAGATGCTTTTAATCCGGACCCGGCTGCCCTTGATTCTAACTGACGCTAGGATCAATCAGATTACACTGAAGCATGCTGGAACAAAGGAGAGGAACGCCAAGGCATCTTGTCATACTATTCACTTTACAAGTACAAGTTATGGGATACAATTCTGACTGTACTGCTAAGAATAATGTAAACTGCTGCTTAAGTATAGGTTACAAACTTCCATCAATTTGAAGTGATGGTACTGTACTCAAGGACTGACCCCCCTCACCCCTCTCTCTTTCTCTGTTGTGATTAACCAGGCATGGTCTAATTGTCTCAGTTGAAGATCCAACAGACTGATCTAACCATAGAGATC
Organism: Oncorhynchus keta; assembly: GCF_023373465.1. NCBI lineage: Eukaryota > Metazoa > Chordata > Actinopteri > Salmoniformes > Salmonidae > Oncorhynchus > Oncorhynchus keta. The sequence goes on along the minus strand of NC_068452.1, from coordinate 29,909,562 downwards.
CTTTTCAAATGCTATTATTATCTAATTCCTAATTCTATGGTTCTAACCATGAACTTGTTGAGTCATGCTCAGAATGATTGGCACTCAGTCAGTTTGTGATCCAAAACAATATATTAATGCAGTGGATGACATGACAGGAGTGAGAGAACAGGGTATGACAGCCAGACAGAAACGTTTGCGTCGGTAAGATGTGGACAATAAAGTGGAGATAAAAAGCTTTGTTTGACTACGTGGAAAAAGAAACCCATGGAATATGCATGGCGTTGTTGGGCTCACTGCTCAAGACATTTCTTATGAAAAGACTGAGGGCTTAGAGACGACAGAAAAAGATAGATAGAGAGAGAGATCATGAGGACATACAGTATTGTACAGACACAAACGTGGGGTATGGTTGGCTGTGATGTACACGGGGCTCCTGTCTGGTGCAGAAAAGCAGAGAGGTGACATCCGGTCCAGACATTGCTGCAGTGCAGAGTACAGAGCTGCTGATGAGAATGGAAACAGCACAACCAGATGGCTGAAAAATAGCTTAGCAGCTTGCTCAACCACAGAGCTGTAGTTGCTCCCAAACCCTAACACAACGATGGCATATCAATATTTGGCACATCTGAATTATATTCTTGTACTATCCAGTATATCTAACTGTGGCTTAAAATGTTTTGGATTAAAGCGTTGATTAATGCTGATCAATTATTTCCTCAGTTAGACTATGTCCTACATCCTACCAATAGATATCACTCTGTCGAGCACTCCATCGCTACAGTTTCCCACTTTGAGAACAGAGGGATTCACTTGAAACTTGACAGGTGAGAGCATGATCTTATTATGCTATTTACAAGGTCACCTAGTCCTCCTAAACACCGGACGTTAACGAGCCTTTTAACTCCGTTTACTGTAATTCCTCAGCACTCCTGGATTTACAGGACATCATAGAAATCAATTGTCAAGTCAGACGTTCGCTCTCTATAACCTGGATGGGACCTGCACATTTCATAGCAAATTGCTTCCAATAAAAAGACAGAAAATGTGGTTGAGCGAGGCAATACTGGGGTATATTAATGTACTCCCTGTTTAGTGCAGTTCACCATGTTGTTGTGTTGGCCTGAGGGAGGAGGACTGGGAGAGGAGGTCTGAGAGAGGAGGTCTGAGAGAGGAGGTCTGAGAGAGGAAGACAGAGAGCCCATTTGGATCTGCTTAGTTTTATCAGTGCATCAGGATGTAAGGGCAATTTCATGGAACAGGCTTGAAAGCACTTGCCTTGAGATGCTGACGGTGCAGAGGTTCATCACTCAATACGCCCAGACACAGAGCCTAGTGATGTCCAGTGAGGACACACACAGGGTGTCAACGAAATAGAAGTAGCAATGTGTTCACTCAGATCAATTCAGTCAAGAGGTAGTTGAGTTATTTCACCTGATCCAGAGAGCAAATTGAAGATGACAAGGGAACTTCATACATTGAAGATTGGTCATGAGGACATACCATCCATAACAGTCCCCTGGCTGTCTCTCAGTGCTCGTCTGCTAGACACACAGGCATGTTAATCATCAGGTTAACCATACAGCCAGAGCCATCGGACAGATGCTCCATGTCTCCTATGACACCTGCAACATGAGTACCACTAAATGCTCATCACTAAACCACACAACATTCATCATGTCTGCTGTGGAGAGCCACTCCTCCTAGCCCACCTGCTGAGAGTGACTGGGGGAATAATAAATACTTCGTACACACACTGACAAAAGGCCATTTCCCATGATCCATCAGACTTAGACAACTTCTTTAGATGGGATGCATGAAAACATGGAGTATCCAGACTAATGTTAATATCAGCTTTAAAGAGAGCCTGGCAGCAAGATCAAGTCTCATGGGTAATTGTCTGAGATGTATATCTAGCGGTAAGCCCCTCTCTAGTGAAAAGAGCTCTCCATTGAATGCAGATTGTGTTGACAAATAACATCTAATATAGATTAAAAAGATTGAGCCCAGCTAAACAGTGATTAAACATGTTGAATAGACATGTGTAGTAATTCTCTGTCTCCTCCGCCAGATCATCAATCAGACAGGATTGTCCTTTCCACAATAAGTGCATAATAGGTTTAGCAGATCAACACTGCACAAAGACTCTGGATGTACAGTCTTATCCTATCTTGACAGGCTATTTACAGCAGCCCGTTCAGGCTGCATGGTGATGGGGCTCAAGCCTTCATCCCTGTCAAGAATTCCCAGCCAGCCAATATGGGTAGTTATTGAGTGTGGGGCTTGTTCATTTCCTAAACAGGCCATTACTGGCAAGAACATGGTGGCACAAATCTAATGTAATGTAATTCTGATGACATTTTCCCTTCAAGCACTGCAGGGCCTGTCAGACTCCATCTACTGTCAGTCTGCTGTCAGAACCACTCTTCTCACAGTCCCCACGGACAGACAATAACAACAGCCCCATCTGCATCTCTTGGAAGAACGACTGTTCCTCTTTTGGACAGCAGAGGAAACGTTGGGTGCATCTCAATTGTCTACAATGGCTTCCTCTGTCCATCTCCGTTCCTTGCTTTGCACTGATTAGAATGAGCAGGCAGGTGAAGCAAATTCCCAACAGACACCTACCAGGTTGCTTTCACCTAACCTGTGTTATAAGATTAGTTCAGATGAAGGAGAGGAGACGAGGGGAGGAAGCCCCTTTAGACAATGAAGATGTCCCCCCTTTCTCTAAGAATGTACAGCCCAATAACCCTTACTGACCAGAGTCTACCCATACCACTACCCTTGGCTACAGCCCCTCAACCAGATGGACAATTAGTGTCACAGTGGATAGCAAATTGGGCCAACGGGCCTATCAGTCTCCTCCACTGGCCTTAAAGATGTGTAATCAGGCCCAAACTGATGGTATACTTACTGTCAGTGGGCCACATAAACACCAGAGAGGAAAGGCATCCCTCCACGGCCTGAAATGAATGATCTTAATCAACAGTTATGATGAAGCAGTTTGTTCATACGAGCCAGGAAGACACACGGGCCACAAACACAGACAGATTGAGTTGGTTGCCAGCGTGCATCATGGGAGCGGTTACGGCCTGGCTTACAGTAACGACCTCATCAGTATAGTGAGAGGGTGCGGACATCATCGCTGCCAAAAAGCGTTTACCTCACAGAGCTGTGCTGTACCTACCTTCTCTCACGTCTCCCTCCCGGGTCTCTGCTTCATTACAGCTGCATGGAAAGTGCATCAAGGGCTCAGTACAGGTACAGGTATCTGCCAAAATAAAGGAAACACCAACACAAAAAGTATCTTAATAGGGCGTTGGGCCTCCACGCGCCAGAACAGCTTCAATGCACCTTGGCATAGATTCTATAAGTGTCTGAAACTCTATTGGAGGGATGTGACACCAATCTTCAACGAGAAATTCAAACATTTGGTGTTTTGTTGATGGTGGTGCAAACCGCTGCCTCAGGCGCTGCTCTAGAATCTTCCGTAAGTGTTACATTGGGTTGAGATCTGGTGACTGAGACGACCATGGCATATGGTTTACATCGTTTTCATCCTCATCAAACTATTCAGTGACCACTCGTGCCCTGTGGATGGGTGCATTGTCATGCTATGTGGGCATAGCCATGGTAGCCAATATATTGGCCTGCCCAACATTTTTATACATGACCCTAAGCATGATGGGATGGTGATTGCCTAATTAACTCAGGAACCACACCTGTGTGGAAGCACCTGCTTCAATATACTTAGTATCCCTCAATTGCTCAGAATTTCCGTTATTTTAGCAGTTACCTGTACAGAACACTTCCAGAGGTTGCAGAACACAGTTGAATAATTTTTTTACCCATAAAGACTGAGTAGGAGAAGAGTGCTTTTTACCCATAGAGACTGAGAAGAGTACTTTTTACCCATAGAGACTGAGAAGAGTACTTTTTACCCATAGAGACTGAGAAGGAGAAGAGTACTTTTTACCCATAGAGACTGAGAAGAGGAAGAGTACTTTTTACCCATAGAGACTGAGAAGGAGAAGAGTACTTTTTACCCATAGAGACTGAGAAGGAGAAGAGTACTTTTTACCCATAGAGACTGAGAAGGGGAAGAGTACTTTTTACCCATAGAGACTGAGAAGGAGAAGAGTACTTTTTACCCATAGAGACTGAGAAGAGTACTTTTTACCCATAGAGACTGAGAAGGAGAAGAGTACTTTTTACCCATAGAGACTGAGAAGAGTACTTTTTACTCAGAGACTGAGAAGGAGAAGAGTACTTTTTACCCATAGAGACTGAGAAGAGGAAGAGTACTTTTTACCCATAGAGACTGAGGAGGGGAAGAGTACTTTTTACCCATAGAGACTGAGGAGGGGAAGAGTACTTTTTACCCATAGAGACTGAGGAGGGGAAGAGTACTTTTTACCCATAGAGACTGAGGAGGAAGAGTACTTTTTACCCATAGAGACTGAGAAGAGGAAGAGTACTTTTTACCCATAGAGACTGAGGAGGGGAAGAGTACTTTTTACCCATAGAGACTGAGAAGAGGAAGAGTACTTTTTACCCATAGAGACTGAGGAGGGGAAGAGTACTTTTTACCCATAGAGACTGAGGAAGGTACTTTTTACCCATAGAGAAAGAGGAAGAGTACTTTTTACCCATAGAGACTGAGGAGGGAAGAGTACTTTTTACCCATAGAGACTGAGGAGGGGAAGAGTACTTTTTACCCATAGACTGAGAAGAGGAAGAGTACTTTTTACCCATAGAGACTGAGAAGAGGAAGAGTACTTTTTACCCATAGAGACTGAGGGGAAGAGTACTTTTTACCCATAGAGACTGAGGAGGGGAAGAGTACTTTTTACCCATAGAGACTGAGAAGAGGAAGAGTACTTTTTACCCATAGAGACTGAGAAGAGGAAGCATTCACTGGATGAACAGACAGAGGGCTAAGGAGAGTGGGACAGAACAGTGGTACTGTTGAGACACCCAGCCACTAAAACAGACGCAGCCACAGGCTTCAAAACAGAAGCCCCTGACAGGAGTCCTGCAATACACCCTCCAAAATAACATCTCACCACAGCATGAGACAGGAGAGAAAAGGCCCAACAGGCAGCCTGCCAATCCCCAAGGATGCCCAGAAGCGAGCTGTCCTGAATCTCTCTGTGTCTCGGTCTCTCTCTTTCCCCCTCTCTTTATCATCCGACCTCCAACCCTTTCTTTTTCTCTATTTCAGTCATCCACCTTGTCCCAGAGTATTGAGGGCTGCCATGCGGCCTGCCGATACAGTCAGCCTGTGTTCACTGAGGCTTGGCAGGTAAGCTGGGGGAAGAAGGATGTCTTAGACACTGACCTCTCCTCCCTTCCCCACAGTCTGATTGGCCCCACTGGCAGAGACCGCTCTGTCCAGGTAATCAAAGCAGACGTTTCCCTCCTCTGCACCAACCATGGTTCCATCTAGACTGGGCTCATTCTAATGGGTCAGGGAACACAGACTGAGAGCAGACTGCTCTGAGCTACACAGCTGGGCTCTCAGTCTACCCATGCAGTCCACGTACTGACTGTCCTCATACACAGGTAGCCAATAGCTGTTCAGCCACTGTTTTGTTCCTGCTTCAAATTGTGCTTTAGAAAATCACTAATCTGTTTACAGAAAATTATCTGCAAAAGAATATTCTATCTATATTGACTTTCATGTCTTGTAGTAAGTTCAGAATGTTTTTCAGTTAGTCAGTACCTACTGTAAATCAAAGAGTCTACATTTCTCTATTGCTATTTCACGACATACCAACCTGAGCCATTAATAATTGAAGAAACAATATATTAATGAGCGGAGCCTGGCATTCAGGCTGAAATTGATGGGTGCCCCACGTCAGGGAAAATGGATGGCTTGATGTTCTCGTAACATTTAGGAAGGGCCAGCCTATACCTGACGCGCCAGTCCCGCCCTCGGTTTAAGGGGTTATGGAACGGAAAAGTCTGGACGGCGGTCGGCCAAGAAAACACACCAGAGAAATAACACCAGGACTGATCTTCAGGAACCAATAAAACATGTACTTAAACATAAGAGAGAAAGATAGCTGCAAACAAGGGCAATGCTTGGAAAAGTGTCCTAAATTGAGGATAGATTGATGGCACTATTGTTCCAGGGAAAGCAATGCAGTAAGCTATGAGAGAAAGGATGAGGAATCACAGAGTAATAGACTTGACTGTATCTATCTTGTTGTGGACAAATAAAGCAGGCCACCATAGTGTATTACAGAATATGAGTTTGGTTATTAGACAGCTTTTCATACAACTGAGATACTCAATGTTGTCTGAGAATATGTGTTCACATGGTTAAAAACTGTGATCAGTATTCTCTTTTTAGACTAACCCCAATCAAAGCGCTGAGGCACTGAGTCAGAGTTGTAGAAACTTTAGACACTGCATACTAACATAGCACATGCATTACCTTAAACGTTTCTGTTCAACTTCTTCTTCCCTAAAAAATGATTTACCAGACACATCCGGAATTCTCCTTTTCAATAAACAGGAAGGTCAGGCTTTTCAGATGGAAGCGAAGGAAACACATCCCTGGGTTTTAATGAGAAGCCACACTCTGGAGCATGACTTTCGAGCCGTCTGTCTGGTTACACTGTCTTAATATGGTCACATGGAGCACAGGACTGAGAGATGGAGAGAATGTAGCCTGGGGTGAGGAAAGAAGAGAGACAGAGACAGAGAGGGACATAGAAAAGCAAACACATACAATGAGATGCCCTATTGACATCAAACAGAATGAGGCACAGTAAATCAGGTACAGCTAGCAATTCAACATGAATAGCACACAGCATACAGGAAACAAAGTGCAGAGTGGCAGCAGTGACATGAGGGCATCACTCTACTCTATATCAATGGCTTCCTAAGAGATGTACATTTCAGACAACTCTGGAAAGTGGCACATGGTATGGAATCACCCCCCCCAGCACTATGCTCCTAATAGATCAACAAATCAACATCAGTGACTCATCTTGGCAAGATGGCAGCACTCCTCCCCAGTCTGGAGTGTGTGTGCATCCTCAGCATACGGTCTACAGAGGTCCTCTCTAACCGCTGCAGCATGTCTATGGTTGAGGTGCCACTGCAACATGGCCAATGCATACGCAACTGTGGAGATGGTGATTGACTTCAGGAAATAACCTTCACCATCTCTCCCAATTGAAAATCAATGGCTCAGCTGTAAGCATGGCTGATACATTCAAATTCTCCCACAACCTCAAGTGCGAGGACAACTCCACAGCAATCGCCAAGAAGGCACACCAGATGATGGTTCTGGTCAATCATGACCCAAACCTCCCACCACCTGGTTCATGATGATCTTCTCATTAATGGACTATGTACCCTGCACTATCATCCTAGCACCCTGCACTATCATTGTAGCACCATCATCCTAGCACCCTGCACTATCATCCTAGCACCCTGCACTATCATCCTAGCACCCTGCACTATCAACCTAGCACCCTGCACTACCATCCTAGCACCCTGCACTACCATCCTAGCATCCTGCAATATCATCACCATTAGCACCCTGCACTATCATCCTAGCCTCACTCCTAGCACCCTGCACTATCATCCTAGCACCCTGCACTATCATCCTAGCACCCTGCACTATCATCCTAGCACCCTGCACTATCATCCTAGCACCCTGCACTATCATCCTAGCACCCTGCACTATCAACCTAGCACCCTGCACTACCATCCTAGCACCCTGCACTACCATCCTAGCACCCTGCACTATCATTGTAGCACCATCATCCTAGCACCCTGCACTATCATCCTAGCACCCTGCACCACCATCCTAGCACCCTGCACTATCATCCTAGCACCCTGCACTATCATCTTAGCACCCTGCACTACCCATCCTAGCACCCTGCACTATCATCTTAGCACCCTGCACTACCATCCTAGCACCCTGCACTATCATCCTAGCACCCTGCACTATCAACCTAGCACCCTGCACTACCATCCTAGCACCCTGCACTATCAACCTAGCACCCTGCACTACCATCCTAGCACCCTGCACCATCATCCTAGCACCCTGCACCATCATCCTAGCACCCTGCACTATCATCCTAGCACCCTGCACTATCAACCTAGCACCCTGCACTATCATCCTAGCACCCTGCACTATCATCCTAGCACCCTGCACTATCATCCTAGCACCCTGCACCATCATCCTAGCACCCTGCACCACCATCCTAGCACCCTGCACTATCATCCTAGCACCCTGCACTATCATCCTAGCACCCTGCACTATCATCCTAGCACCATCATCCTAGCACCCTGCACTATCATCCTAGCACCATCATCCTAGCACCCTGCACTATCATCCTAGCACCCTGCACTATCATCCTAGCACCATCATCCTAGCACCCTGCACCATCATCCTAGCACCCTGCACTACCATCCTAGCACCCTGCACTATCATCCTAGCACCCTGCACTATCAACCTAGCACCCTGCACTACCATCCTAGCACCCTGCACTATCATCCTAGCACCATCATCGTGGCACCCTGCACTATCATCCTAGCACCCTGCACTCACTACCATCCTCATATGCATCAAACTCATAGATATTTCCCACTGCAGATCATGTCCAGTACATAAAAATAAAAAAGTTAACATCTCTACATACACAATTTAAAATGTAGCTTAGTGAAGCTTGTAGTTCTTAGCTTACATAAGATTGTACATACCGCATGTTGACTTGTGTAACCTCTGCTTCTACAGGTTGTCTGTATATCTTGTACAGTGGGGGAAAAAAGTATTTAGCCATCAATTGTGCAACTTCTCCCACTTAAATAGACGAGAGAGGCCTGTAATTTTCATCATAGGTACACTTCAACTATGACAGACAAAATGAGAAGAAAAAAAATCCAGAAAATCACATTGTAGGATTTTTAATGAATTTATTTGCAAATTGTTGGAAAATAAATATTTGGTCGATAACAAAAGTTTCTCAATACTTTGTTATATACCCTTTGTTGGCAATAACAGAGGTCAAATGTTTTCTGTAAGTCTTCACAAGGTTTTCACACACTGTTGCTGGTATTTTGGACCATTCCTCCATGCAGATCTCCTCTAGAGCAGTGATGTTTTGGGGCTGTTGCTGGGCAACACGGACTTTCAACTACCTCCAAAGATTTCCTATGGGGTTGAGATCTGGAGACTGGCTAGGCCACTCCAGGACCTTGAAATGCTTCTTACGAAGCCACTCCTTCGTTACCCGGGCGGTGTGTTTGGGATCGTTGTCATGCTGAAAGAACCAGCCACGTTTCATCTTCAATGCCATTGCTGATGGAAGGAGGTTTTCACTCAAAAGCTCACGATACATGACCCCATTCATTCTTTCCTTTACACGGATCAGTCGTCCTGTTCCCTTTGTAGAAAAACAGCCCCAACGCAAGATGTTTCCACCCCCATGCTTCACAGTAGGTATGGTGTTCTTTGGATGCAACTCAGCATTCTTTGTCCTCCAAACACGACGAGTTGAGTTTTTACCAAAAAGTTATATTTTGGTTTCATCTGACCATATGACATTCTCCCAATCTTCTTCTGGATCATCCAAATGCTCTCCAGCAAACTTCAGACGGGCCTGGACATGTACTGGCTTAAGCAGGGGGACACGTATGGCACTGCAGGATTTGAGTCCCTGGTGACGTAGTGTGTTACTGATTGACTATTGTCCCAGCTCTCTGCAGGTCATTCACTAGGTCCCCCCGTGTGGTTCTAGGATTTTTGCTCACCGTTCTTGTGATCATTTTGACCCCACAGGGTGAGATCTTGCGTGGAGCCCCAGATCGAGGGAGATTATCAGTGGTCTTGTATGCCTTCCATTTCCTAATAATTGCTCCCATAGTTGATTTCTTCAAACCAAGCTGCTTAGCTATTGCAGATTCAGTCTTCCCAGCCTGGTGCAGGTCTACAATTCTGGTGTCCTTTGACAGCTGTTTGGTATTGGCCATAGTAGAGTTTGGAGTGTGACTGTTTGAGGTTGTGGACAGGTGTCTTTTATACTGATAACAAGTTCAAACAGGTGCCATTAATACAGGTAACGAGTGGAGGACAGAAGAGCCTCTTAAAGAAGAAGTTACAGTTCTGTGAGGCAGAAATCTTGCTTGTTTGACCAAATACTTATTTTTCCACCATAATTTGCAAATTAATTCATTAAAAGTCCTAAAATGTGATTTTCTGTTTTTTTTCTCATTTTGTCTGTCATAATTGAAGTGGACCTATGATGAAAATTACAGGCCTCATCTTTTTAAGAGGGAGAACTGGCACAATTGGTGGCTGACAATACTTTTTTGCCCCACTGTATATATACTGTATATATAGTTTACTCTGTGCTCCTACATTGAGGCGGAGCTAGTTTGTCAGCCTGTATATGGTTTATTTTGGCAGCACCATTTCACCAAGTTAAATTCCTGTACATGTAAATGTGTTTGGAAAATAAAATAAATACATGTTTATCAACATAGCTTGGATATGACAGAGATTTGGTCGACCCAAACTCAATGCGGATGGTTCAATAATTGGCCAGTTCAATAATTAACTGGCCAATGAGACTTGAGGAAGTGTGGCCCCGAGTCACAGTTTGTGGACAACGTGTCCCAGGAGGTCATTAGAGCAGAATTACATATTCAGCAAACATCCTCCTGGTAACAACAGACAGCACACTTCTTGTTTTACCAACACTGACAACCCAGCAGGGAGCCCAACAACCAAGCACTGCCAAGCAGGCCGCCTCTCAACCAAGCACTGTGGCCGCCACTACTGTATAACACAATACAGTCAAGGGCAACGGAACGACAAAAGGAAAAATAAATTGGACGGCTTTATGGAAATTAAAAGTTATGTAAATCACAGCCGACTGCAAGGCCTCGCGCACAACCACAAGGCGGGCGAAGGAACGCAATACTGCATTTAAATGAGCAGGGAATAATAAACATGTAACAACCCAGTAGCCTGTACCACCTCGTTGACACAAGGTCAAATAGTGGTTTAGACAACACATGGCGGAGGTTTAGGAACCTCTCACAGTAAAATCGCTGATCGGTCATATCAGTTATAACTTATGTCTTTCTCTATTTCAGCAACACAACTTTAAAAGGTTGAGTACAAAGGAAGGAGTGACAGAGTGGCTGGTAAGACAATCACTGGCTGGAGAAGGGCTAATGTAGTATGGTTGTGTGTAGCACCGTTCCACATGAACACACTGACATCCTATGGTGAATAAGGGTAACTTCAACAGTACCATCTGAAACAGTAGGCATCATTGTATTACACAAATGCTGAAAATAGGCAGTGCTTTATTGTTCAATTTTTAAAAAATGGGAAACATTTCACTTCCCTTAAAAAACAAAGAATAATGGTATTGAAAGAAAGAAGAGGATGGTTTGCAAGACATCTCCATATGCATTTATTCATTCAGCAGATGCTCATATAGCAGACGTTCCACTTCCAGAGCAATCTTAATGTCACTAATTATAGATAGATAAAAAACATACATGTATATTTTAATAATATATTCCAGTGCTTTAAATGCAGACAGCACACTTGTTGTTTTACCAACACTGACAACCTAGAAGGTGCTCACAGGTAGGAAGTCCAGTGTTCCACCACATGGCATTAAGGATAGGCGATCCTTGTTCCATACAGTTCATAACACTTCTCTCATCCCATTGGGTAAGGTTAAGTCCTCATTGGCAGGTGTTGGTACAGCACTGGTTTTTCTTTAAGGCAACAGGGCAGAAGTCAACAGTATCAGAAGTCAGTTAGATCCCAAATGGGATCTCCATGTAGCAAAACTCAAACTCCTTCACCTCCTATTGGCTGGATGCTACCTTGATACGGTGGAGCTGGACTGTGATTGGCTAGAGGTGGTGGTGGCGGCACTCAGCTGGGAGAAGCCACTGTGACTGGACTCCAGACTGGTCATAGAGCCCCTAGACAGACAGGCAGGCAGACAATAGATTAAATATCCATCAAACACCTTTTCTTAGAACACTGCTTCCCTAAGAATCTTTATAGACACCCTTAGAAATTATCACAAATACATTTTCCCCACACAACTACACACTGCCTAAAAAACAAGCTGGCCTAAAACATTTACTCACTGACATGCAGCAGCCCTACACACTAAGCATCACCATAACAATACACTGTGTTATACAGTATAGTATAGTGAATGGTGACTGACCTGAAGTCTTCGGAGCCCAGCACCTCGGTGTAGAACATGACCTTACACTTGTGGGAGGAGACCTGCAGGGAGGCCAGCACGTCATCCACCCGGGGCAGGCTGGAGGTAGAGCAGGCCGGGGAGCAATGGAACCGCCATTGGAGGATGTAGAACCCGGGCCACCGCGTCACATGGGAGCCCTGGGGAGAGGAGGAGGGGACAGGTGAGGTCGAGGGTCAGAGGCAGCATTTCCATTCAAAACGCAGGCTATAGGTAATAGCACATTCAATATTGAAATGAGACTTTATGTAATAGAAACCCATTAGAATTCCCTCACATGTAGGCAAATACTTTTGAAGGCATTGGTCCACTGCCGAATGACACTACATAGAAGTGACTGCAATGATTATTGAGCTACGCAAGGAGGAAGAAGGATAGCCTGCAAATTGAAAGTCAGCTCCTTGCATATCTCCCTCTGTTCCTCTGGCTACTGGACCAGGCATTAGATTAGAAGAGGGAAGCTAAATGACTTCATCTAAATTCTCCTCCTTGGTGGACTTGTATGACATCTCTGTAAATGGTCTATTAGAGAGAATCATCTAGAAAAATGTAATAAAACACTTGAATATTTATCCTCTGTATTCACACAGCTTTGTCTGTTAGACTCACTGGCACGGGAAACTTTGTGGGACGGTACCAGTTGATAAAATGTTACAAGTTTGCTAGTGAGAGTGTGAACTGAAGACAGACAGCTGGAGTAGACAGATGATGGGATTGAAAGACAACCTGAACCAACTTCCATGCGTTGCAATGTTTTTATTTGTCAGCTTTTAGAGAGAGATATCTATATATATCTCTAAATAAAAAACGTCCAAAAGCCAGTAATTACCAGCAAACAGAAACACTGCATAGGGATGAAGAGACAAGATATGAGCACTGCACAGAACTCCCATTGACATCAGTGGATGTTTCAGTTACACTCACATCTTAGGATTCAGCCCTAAGGTTGGTGGTTAGTCTCCGTAGTGTAGTGGTTATCACATTCGCCTCACACACAAAAGGTCCCTGGGTTGAAACCAGGCTTTTTTTTTTTTTACCTGAACACTCTCTCCCTCCTTGCAGGTGAGTGCTGTCTCCACCATGCTGTAGTCTTGCCCCAGAATCCAGGATCTGTCAATCAGCTGCATGTTGTTGGTGGCTGGCGACACGATGCTGCCGTGGGCCCCCTGGACGTCCCTCTTGGGGGCTGGGGCGCCCTCCTGGAGTGGTAGATGTTGAAGATGACATCCCCTTTACACACGTCAAAGTCCCAGGTGATCACAGAAGAGGACTCGGAGATTTCGATCAGCAGCTGGAACAGGATCGGTAGTGAGTGAACACAGTAGGACAAAACTACAGACAAATGATCATTGTGGGTTTTTACAGCTTTTTGCTGTAACGTTGTATTTCTCCACTAGAGGGAGCAACCTAACCCACTGTTTAAGTGCAGTCAACTGAGAAGCTGGAAAACACATACTGTAGTTACTGTTTAGATCAGGTTACCTCATGTGGGGCCCCTTTGAAGACACTGGCAGTCTTGTAGATGGTGTCTGTCCACAGCCGCAGCTCCTCACTTTCCAGCGCCTCTGCTGTCCTGTACAGAGATTTGGGGACCATACCTCCTTCAGGGATCTCACACTGAATATGACATGACAGAGGACACAAGAGACACAATCAGCCCCCAGTTCTATCAGCACACACAGCTAGGAAAATGTTTAACAAGATGACCGACAGTTAACTATATTATGTATTAGCAGCATTAGTCCATATGAATTCATATGCATGTAGAAGGGTACTGTCTACAACAGCCAGATGAGACTCCGGTCCGACAGACAGACTCACCAGGCAGTCTCCTCCCAGGAAGTCAGGGATGACCTCTCTATCGATGTAGTCCACCAGACCTCCAGGCCCCTGGTAGTCATTCGCAGCATACACCAGGAACTTCTTCCTGGTGTTCTCGTCAATGAATGGACTGACCTGAGAAGACACTCAGGGTCAAAGGTAGTCTCATATCTTTTCTCTGCACATGCAATTGAATACAACTGAACGCGATCGATCGAGAGAGAAAGCACTGTACAATGTAATGTACACTACAATGTGTGATGTTAAAGGCTCTCACCAGGGTCCAGAGCACAGGGAAGACCCGTGGAGCCCTCAGTATGAGCAGACATCCCAGGGTCTCTGGGTAGTTGGCCTCCACCACCTCTATGATCCTCAGCAGGGCTTTAACCCCCGGACGCCACAGGTGACGCATGTTTAACCCCTCCAGGTCCACCAGGCACGTCCAGCAGCTGAGACAGGAGGGTTATAGGACATACTGAATACATACTGCATTCAGGGATGAGAGACATAAGAGGAGTGAGTGTGAAATGGTAGCTACCTGATGGGTCGGCCAAAGACTCTGGTGTTCTCTTCACAACGCCTCAGACCTTCCTCGTTGATGGACAGGACCTGGGGGAGAGTGAAGAGGTGAGAGGTAAGGGGAAGGGAGACCATTTGCGTATAGTATGTGTTTATGTGTGTGTTTATACCCAGCATCTGGATGTGTGTGTGTGTGTGTGTGTGTGTGTGTGTGTCATACTCACTTGTCTCAGAAGGGACTCCTCGCCCAAGGCGCGTACTAAACCCTTGGTATCCATTTGACCGAGTCGCAGAATATACAGAGGGCGTCCATCTATAGACAGACGAGGACAAACACGTGACCTCACTGTTAAAGCTACGGAGGATCAGTAATGATCATGACATTAAACAGACGCAGACAGTATTCAGTTAAATCAATAGAGAAACAGAGTCAGATTGTGTTGACCATAATCACATCTACAGTATATCCATTTACAACTCACATTAAAGTCATTCATGTAAATATAGGCATTTTACAACCAGCTGTATTTGCTTTTAGGTGGGGGTTATTGTTATTATGGTTACTATGGGCCACTTCCTGGTCCTAGATGTCCGATTATCTCCATTTAGCTGATAGCCAATGGGTAATTTCCTCTGCCCAGACGTTTCTGACACATGCCAGATCTTACAATGCCTGGACAGGTATTTTACATCTCTGCTAACCACATCATATGCTATAGCAATCTGTCAGTTGCTGACACAGCAGGAGAAAGCTACCAACAGCTGCCTGTCTGACTCATGCCCACAGACTGGGAGATTTCCCTTGACACATAGTAGGCAGGTTGACCCAGGTTTATAGGAATATAAAAACCTTGTGGCAGAGTAATGGAAACAGCAGCTGTAGGAGAAACGTTCTAAAGATCAACAACATTGTATTATCTGTTGGACAGGGGCGGATTTTTATTTTGTCCAACATTCTTTATTGTGACAAATGATGGAAACGGTGCTTTCGAATAAATAAATGATTGCCCAATCATTTTGACAGTTCGCAGGTCATGTGACATCATCATGTAACTATAAAGCTCCACTCCACATGTAATTCTAAATGCCTACTGCTTGCTAAATCAAAATGTTCAACTATACAAGTAATGTTTCTTTGCAGGACAAGGATTGCCCTGACTTTCAAGAATGCCTGAATTGCTTTGCCTTTGCCCTTCTGGTTGTTTCACCATCCAACTACTTCTGAGCTAAATGAGTGCAAGTTTCACCATGGCACAGTCCGTGGCATACATCGGCACATGAGAAATGTTTGTCATTTCTTGCATTCTATCCATGCTGACTTTTGCAAGCTACCTGAGACATGAAACGGATCGGTGGGAGTGAGCATACAGGCTTATTAATGCACAATTTGCCAAAATTGATAATGAAAACACTTCAATCACTTAACTTTGTGTTCAACACTTGGTTTTTGAAAAAAAAAAAACATTTTATTTTTTAGGTGTGACGTCATTACATCCAGCTGTTTTTATCAACACAAAACAGTTCAACAGAAATGCACCATAGCAGGCAATTGTTCCAACTATTTTTTATGCAAAATGTTTAAAAAAATAAACTACAAATAATCACTGGACAAGTTAATGGAAACATAGCTAGTGATGCCACTTCCAGAGAAGCAACCAGACATTACAGTTAGTCATTACCAATACATGTAAGAGCTGGGATACATTCACTAGAAACCAAGCGGAAGAAAACATTGTGAAACTGGTGGTGCAGTACTTCCTGAATTTGTGCAACAAGAACACTACTTTCCCATTTCAAAATATATTTTCATCTTCTGTCTGTGCCCGTTGAACACAACCCTGCCGTTAAAACTCTATCCTGCTCCGAGAGGTACATACCTCTGTCGTGGTGGTGCCAGCCCCCGGTGTAGTAATCGTGTAGCAGCTGAGGTCTCTCCCAGGAGTCCAGCAGGAAGTCCACCTGGTGCTGCTTCCTCCAGGAGAGCGACTGACACAGGATCTCCCGGGCCTTCTCCAGGTTAAAGTCCCGGGCCCGCAGGAAACGCAGCACGTGCTGGTCCTTAGGGATCTAAGGGAGGGAGCGGAGATTGTGTTTATTCAGATGTTGTGGTGTGTGAGAGTCAGATGTGAGTGTTACTTACATCTATGTTCTTTGGATTCAAGTTTTGCTCTTGTTTGCAACTATTTGAGTCAGAGTTTGAGTGTTAGGTGTGTTCATACACGTGTCCAACCTTGCCCTTGTGGGTCTCCTGCAGCCACTGGCGTAGTCTTATTAGACAGCTCTCCTGCAGCGGCGTCAGGTCTCCTAGGTAACGCCTGATGTAGTCTGCATCCAACTTGTCTGCAATCGAAACACAGACACAGTCAATTCACACACATATCCAAATGCATAACCACAGTCTACCAGCCCAATGCAGCCCAAGGCAAGGCCAGAATGTTTGCTTTCAGAGCCAGTGGAATGGGATTGGGACTTCAGCCGTGACAGATCCCTCAGATTGTGTGTGTTTATTATTGTGTTGATTCGGACTCGGAACACGGACCATCTGGGGAGCCAGCCGGTAGATCTGTGGGGCTGGCAGTGGGTGGGGGGGCCTGAGGGGGGCTCCAGCGGGGGACGTGGGTCACCCCCTCATCCTCCAACTCCTTCAGGTAATACTCTATGATCTCTTTGCCCTGGAGGACAGAGCACATGACTGCATAAGGACAGTACAGGTAGCGAGTGTAATGAGCAAACACTGTGAGCAAATACTGCAGGTTTGTTTAGACATGCGCCTGGCCGCATACGAGCACACCCCATTGTGTGACAAAGCTGAGCAGGATATATGGCCCAACGAGCAAATGTCAGAAGATCCTGGTTAACACACTCAGTTTACACAGAGCTGCCAGACTGGATCACAGAAGGCCTGAAAATAGACTGTACAAGCATGCTCATGTAACACTGGGTCTGTATGGGGGAGCAGCATGCTGGATGATGATGGTATATCCTATAGCCTCATCCATCCCCCACACTGACATGTATACTGTACTCACATGGTCACAGACTGACACATGAACACACCTTTTTAATACTGTTGGCATATTGCTTCATGGCTAGCTTCTCAGCTGCGTTCTCAAAGCCAAAGAAGGACTTGATGTCCAGACTGGCTGTCTGCTCGAAACACGTCCACTCCTCATTCTCTGGGTGAACCTGTGGAGGAAGCACAACTCATCACAAAACAGACGCCAAATGGATGAACCTTTTACACTGGTGGGAATTGGCCTATATGGACAGGGCTAAATTGAAATGTTTCTTACAGAAGAAACATGAAAAGCATAGGCGTAAGCATGGTAGCAATTGAAAGGGAACAGTTTGGAGAATATGGGAAATTGTTAGGCCACAAACATTATACATTTACTATATTTTTCGGCACATTTGTTGATCAAATCTGTAAATACTCTGGATACATTCAGTAACATGATGAGACTATTCCTGGAAAATGTGGGTTGGTGCAACATAAGAGGAAAAAAGTGACAAGGGTTTGAGTGGGAGGGCTAACTGTCTCCAAGCAGCCACACACCTCTCCACAGTGTGCAGTCCCTACGTAACTTCCATGCACTTAAGACTCAAATAACAGTCCTCAACTATGAGGCGCTTTATTTTGGCTCTCTTGTAGTGGTTATGTAAGGAACACAACCCTGTATTCCTACAATCACAATGACTGTTGTTGCTTACACAATTCAAAATGACCCATTATAAATCGCAATCTGGGTCAGATGGGCATCGATTGAAAGCTTGTTCTATTGCCACCATGACAAGCTAAGTTATAAAATAGGATTTTACAGTGTTAGGCTTTCACAGGGTAATTCAAAGAAACAGATGGTGATTTTGGTGCGAATAGAAAGGAGTGCATTAACGTACACGTTCCACTGAGACAAACACCGTCTCATTCTGTTCAGAACAACCAGGGTATGATGCCATGTCATCTGGTAACGTTACATCAAACATAGTGATCATAAACACTGACACTGTAAATGACATGAGTTTTATGTTTGGAAATGTGATGATCACATTCGGACTCACGTGTGTTTGACTTGTATGACATCAAAGTGGTATTTATTACCATCTTCAACGTCTCATCTTTAAAAATACATAGAGTCCTCTTAATTTACAGCATTTTCCTCACTCAGGCAACTAAACATTTACACAAGTTGTCCAATTATCAGGAGGGATGGGGGCAACTTCCTGTCGCGTGCTGTGCTCAAGTTCAAAACCCATTCTGAGCTGTGAAGTTCAGAGCCTGAGCTCTGTCATTAATAGGCACTTATCAGTCCCCAAAGCTGACTTTTTCAACCTATATATGGGTACAAGTGGAAAGGCTTACAAACCCTGTTGCAATGATAAGAGAGTATGGCTGCATTTACACAGACAGCTCAAATCTAATATATTATAATCACTAATAGCCTTCACACATTTAAGAAAATAAAGAGCGTCAAACACACACAACTACTATATTTTGCTAGTCTTTTGACCAATCAGATCAGCTCTGAAAAAGATAATGTGCAAAGACCTGATATGATTGGTCAAAAGACCAATGAGTGTACAAAAGATCAGAATTAGTCTGCCTGTGTAAAACGCAGCCCATGTAACCGATGATTATTATAGTTGTGGGGCACACCGTGTAGTTGCAGATCTCATGGACGATGACTCTGTTGGAGAAGGTCTCGTTGACGACCTCTATGTGCAGCGCCCTCTCCCTGCGGTCCAGAGTGTTCTTATGGATGAAGTACAGGTAGTCCACACCAGCCATCTAGACACACACAGTAGACCACGGTCAATCAACTCTGGACAACACTACCACAACACCCCCCCTACCGGGATATTCAGGTCTGTGGGGAAATAACTACTAATAGCCTTCACATTAGAAAATAAGAGAATCAAACAGACACTATTATACATTGATAACTTGAGTAGCTTCACTGCTCAAGAGAAAGGTGAAAGGTTAAAGGTAAGATACCCTTTTGAACAGCCGGGGGGCATCTGCCTCCACCTTACAGCGCCTCTCAATGAACACAGTGGCTCCGTCATCACTGTGCTCCTCCTTCACCACCTCACTGTCCACAAAGATGGGGATCAGGGGGCAGTTTGGAAACCTCCGCACATAGGCCTAATGGGAGAGAGGGAAGGAGGAAGAAAATATGCAATATTACTTACATGATGAAAACAAAACGCAATCCATGACATACAGTGAAAGTATTATAATCACTTTGATAAAAAAAAGGCCACAGTTACTGTTTTTGTTTCCATGGCGAAGCAGCAGAGGTGGGGGGAGTTGCGCATCAAGGTCAAATAAATTGCATTACAAGCTGCTGTCCTATCACACCTGCAATTACGTCTGACAGAAAAACAGCCTGCGTTGTATGCAGAAACGTCTTTGTTGTTGTGATATTGCAAACGGACGTGGCAGTTTCACCATTAAGCAGTCATCTGGCAAGGACAGGGTCTTTTATACAAGAATGACTGTAGAGTCTGAATGGTTTGAGTTACAAACTATTAAAAGCTATATATGAAAAGCTGAGACTCTCAAACATGTTTTGCCCTATGACTCTCACAAGCTGCACAAGAGTCGTTTAGAAGGTAAAGGGTTCTTCTACATAGCAGATCCCAGTACATTTATTTTCATTTAACCTTTATTTGACGGCCTCCACCGGCCTAAACCAGCCAACGCTGGGCCAATTGTGCGCCGCCCTATGGGACTCCCAATCACGGCCAGATGTGATACAGCCTGGAATCAAACCAGGGTCTGTAGTGACACCTCCAGCACTCCAGCAGTGCCTTAGACTGCTGCGCCACCCAGTGGCTGCGGCAGCCCAGTGTCTACATAGTGTCTATAAAACTGTAATAAGTTCACAGTATTGCTGTCCAACTCCAGACTCCACACAGTTGTCAGTGATAATCATGATAATCAGGATCAGGATAATCATTTAAGTGCGCAAAAAAACATTCTGTATGTACATCAAATTCATTTGATCAGGTGTTTGTTTTTGGCGGACCTTATCGTCCCCAACGATGAAATTGTGGAGTTTGGATCGGTCTCTGTCCAGCCGTCTGTACGTACGTTAGACACACGCGATCTCGACAGCATTGGCCCGATGTTGACTAAACTTGGGTGAATGATGCAGCATTTACTATGCAATTCGTGGTGGACAACATGTTTACTGTTGCTTTGTTATTGACATTCGTCAATAAATCTCATGAATGCAACTGTTTATTTAAAATTGTTTAGTGTTCCACTTGTATCCCTGGTTGTCCTGAAAAGAAAATGGTAAAACACTTGACTGTGAGGTTAAATATAAGGGCTGGACATGCAGATCAATGAAAGTCAGATAAACAAAAAGCTGATTTTTGCTGGAATCTGATAGGGTGAAACCCCAAATTAGCACAATGGTGCAGAGTACACGGAGATCAATCTGCTGACACACACATAAAACACCCACCCTGTTCAGAGTCACCATCTAGGTTTCCATCCAATTGGCGACAGATTTTCATGCAATTATTAGAATAGAACATTTCCCACCAGTGGTGTTTCCATCAAACTGACTTGTTGCGGATAAAAATCAGTGTGTGACGACATGGTGCACAAAACATGTAGGTTTAATGTACCAAATAAGTTCAATGGGTTTCCATGGCATTTTCTACTCTGGCTATAGTTTTGTCACAAAAACTGTTCAATGAGCAGGAGGGATGGGGGCAATTTATTAAATAGAAAATGTGCCAACTCTGGTCATGACACGTGCGCTCTAGCCAACAGCTCACAGATACAGTGAGGGTAGTCTAGTCTACAGGATGAGTTTACTATGGATAAACACCAGTCTAGCCAACAACTCACATTTACAGTGAAAGTAGTCTACATGATGAGTTTACTATGGATAAACACCAGTCGAGCCAACAGCTCACAGATACAGTGAGGGTCGTCTAGTCTACAGGATGAGTTTACTATGGATAAGACCGAGAATATGTATACTTGTCAAATGGCAGTCAAGCATCGATCATGTCACCAGAATAAGACCCTCAATATTTATTGGCGAGGAGCATCAAGTTATTCACTGTGCACTTTCACCACCCTGTGAAGTTCATCATAACTTACTTAATTTGTAGCCTAATAAACTGCATGGTTTCCCGAGTCGTAGTGGGAGGACCACATACCATAACATGGTGTGACTCCAATTTGATGGTTATTTCATAAATATTTACGCATAATTAATTTTACCGATACAAAAAGATCCCAACAAACAAATGATCTGGAGGCATTTATAAAATTGGACCAGTACTTCCTGTTTCCATCACAACGTGGTTAATGACAGTGCAACAGTGCAAGTCTTTATGGATCAAACAAAGCTGGTGTGCAGTCTGATCGATAAAATGACGAGGCACGAAGACATCATCCGTGAATATTGATTGAATAACATGACAGAAGGATATACATTTGACTACAGTTACACAACCAAGACATGTAACTACTATCTTCCAATGCTTGGGAACATAAGATACGGAGTCCATTTCCTTCTTCCCCATTACCAAGCCAAAACACTAAAGTAGTATATAGGCTTCAGTGCATAAACCAAGAAGCTTACATTTAGATAGTTGGGTGCATTGTCCATCGTCTCTAACAGTACCTGCATTCAGAAAACCAAACTGCCTCAGACGTTCTGAGCCTAAAAGGATATTCTAAATATTTAGGCCTAAATCTTGCTTTAGGATAGATAAAACATACCCATTATTTTGTGTCTGGATTTTGTGTTATTAGCCAACGATACTGGCTTCTTGTTAAGGCTAGGGCTGATTTCAAGGTTTTACTGGTAACCTACAATGCATTACACGGACTTGCTCCTACCCATTTGGTCCTGTTGTACATACCTAGATGTATGCGACATTCACAAGACACAGGCCTCCTTATTGTTCATAGAAGTCCTAAGCAAACAGTTGGAGGCAGGGCTTTCTCCTATAGAGCTCCATTTTTATGGAATGGTCTACCGATCCATGTGAGAGACTCAGACTGAGTTTCAACCTTTACATCTTTACTGAACACTCATCTCTTCAGTAGGTCCCTATGATTGAGTGTAGTCTGGCCCAGGGGTGAGAAGGTGAACTGCAAGGCACTGGCGTGGCGAACCACCCTTGCTGTCTCTGCCTGGCTGACTCCCCTCTCTCCAATGGGATTCTCTGCTTATATTGCGGGGGCTGAGTCACTGGTTTGCTCGTCTCCCATGCCGTCCCTAGGTAGGGTGCATTGTGCCAGGCTTTTTACACTCTACCCTACTTGAGTGGGTTGAGTTACTAAAGTGATCTTCCTGTCCGGATCTTCCTGTTTTGCGCCCCCTCAGGCTCGGGCGGTGTGGGAGATCTTCGTGGGCTATACTCTGCCTTGTCTCAGGGCAGTAAGTTAGTGGTCTGTTGATATACCTCTAGTGGTGTGGGGGTTATGCTTTGACAAAGTGGGTGGGGTTATATCCTGCCTGGTTGGACCTGTCTGGGGATAACTTTGGAGGCCTCCCGGGTGGCGCAGTGGTTAAGGGCGCTGTACTGCAGCGCCAGCTGTGCCACCAGAGACTCTGGGTTCGCGCCCAGGCTGTCGTAACCGGCAGCGACCAGGAGGTTCGTGGGGCTACGCATAATTGGCCTAGCGTCATCCAGGTTAGGAAGGGTTTGGCCGGTAGGGATATCCTTGTCTCATCGCGCACCAGCGACTCCTGTGGCAGGCCGGGCGCAGTGCACGCTAACCAAGGTTGCAAGGTGCACGGTGTTTCCTCCGACACATTGGTGCGGCTGGCATCCGGGTTGGATGCGCGCTGTGTTAAGAAGCAGTGCGGCTTGGTTGGGTTGTGTATCGGAGGACGCATGACTTTCAACCTTCCGTCTCTCCCGAGCCCATATGGGAGTTGTAGCAATGAGACAAGATAGTAGCTACTAACAATTGGATACCACGAAATTGGGGAGAATAAGGGGTAAAATTCAACAACAACAAAAACTAATAATAACTTTGGATGGGTG
Source organism: Oncorhynchus keta (assembly GCF_023373465.1). NCBI lineage: Eukaryota > Metazoa > Chordata > Actinopteri > Salmoniformes > Salmonidae > Oncorhynchus > Oncorhynchus keta. The sequence goes on along the minus strand of NC_068452.1, from coordinate 29,885,944 downwards.
CCAGTGTCCCTCCCCTGACCCCCCCCCGTCTCAGTCTCCAGTATCTATGCTGTAATAGTCTATATGCCAGGAAGCTAGGGTCAGTCTGTCCTAATTGGTGTACTGTGTGATCTTAGACATGATACCTCTAAAGCCCCCCTCACCAAAATCAGCCACACCTCAAAACAAGATATGCTATCAACAGCAAGCTGAAATTAGCCATTTACAATTCCCCACATGGCAGCTTGTCATTCTTGCTAACAAATCTGGCCATCCAGAATCACAACAACACGCTGACTTCTGCCCCACGGATGCGCGCACATCGTTTTCGTGACGTTGACAGCTAACCTATCTATGGAACCCTGACCTGTTCACCAGATGTGCTGCTGATCCAGTTTCTGCTGCTCTGCCTGCGGCTATGGAACCCTGACTTATTCACTTGTCATGCTACCTTGGAAACCTACTGTTTCCATCCTCTCTCTCCAGCACCGGCCACCCCTCAGAGCCTGGTTCCTCTCTAGGTTTCTTCCTAGGTTCCAGCCTTTCCTGGGAGTTTTCCCTAGCCACTGTGCTACATCTGCATTGCTTGATCTTTGGGGTTTTATTCTTATTCATTCCTTTACACTTTGTGTGTAAAAGGTAGTTGTGAAATTGTTAGATTGCTTGTTAGATATTATTGCATGGTCGGAACTAGAAGCACAAGCATTTCGCTACACACGCATTAACATCTACTAACCATGTGAAGGTGGCCAATAAAATGTTACTTGATTTTGATTTGAATATGAAAAACAAATCTGTTTACATAAACGTTCCCGAGAACGGAGGAATGTTGTCGTCAGTGATAAGCGGTAAACCAACATGCCAGGTTTGGTGTGATGATGGTGTCAGGACAGGAGTGATACTGTAATGGCTGTCAGTGGGCCAAACCAAGGATTAGTTAGTGGGATGTTCAGTCAGAGGACAGAGGAAGCCTCTAGTCTGGCTAGGCCCTCTATCTAGTGTGAACTGCTGTCATTAGAACAGCCTTTTTACAAACAGGCAGCCCAGCAACATTTAAATCAACTGACAATCTTTGAATTGCTGACAGTGTGTGAATGGAAGTAGAACAAAACATTCCCAGATATTTAACAGATGTTGCCGAGACTAGAACTGAGATAAGAACTGCTGGGGGTCAAAGGTTGGGTTTTTTGGTATTTGGTGAAGCAGAGCCACGGCTGCAGTTAGAGAAAGAGAAAGAACAGAGCACCTGACTTCCACTGTAATCAGGTTGCGTAACACAGGACACTTACAAAATAAACTATTTCAGTGTTTTTAACAAACTAAGCTTTTGTTCAGTAATGACCTTTTCCAGCGCTGGCCTTCTTATTATACAATGTAACTTGCGTCTGACTTAATAGATAACCCCAAAGAACAGGAAGTGGCACAGCGTCTCAAACAGAGCAGAAACAAGGTAAACAGATGCCAAGACAGAGCCAAGAGCTTAAATTCAAGAGTTTAGAAAATAAAAAAGTGGATATAAATTTTAAGATATAATGATTGCATTTTAATGGATTTTGGACCAAGCTATTCACCTTAAAACACAGTTAGGCCATGCACTGAACAGATGTTGGGGTTGATATGATATAAACAACCCTTCATACAGCGTGTTTTGTCTGAGTGAAATTGTACTAAGCCACAACTTCCCCCCCTCGGATGGAGTAGTCTTATCAGCCCTAACAGGGCAGACCAGTTGTGGCGGTAGGCCAGGCAGCAGACGGGCCCAAGCACAGCGAGGAGAGGCCTAATGACACCCAGGGCCTAGTTCAGAGAGCAGCCAGTCAACCACAGCTAAGCAGGAAGTCACAGTGGGAGCAGCAGACACAGACAGTACTATACAACTAGGCCCAGGGGAGAGACGAGAGAAGAAAGAAATGAGAGTAGAAATGATATGGAGGAGGAGCGTGACAGGAGAACTGCTTGTTCTGTGTCATCTGGGTGGCGCAGTGGTCTAGGGTAGTGGTCGAACGATTAATCGGAATGGCCGATTAAGTTAGTTTTCATAACAATCGGAAATCTGTAATTTTGGACGCCAATTTGGCCGATTATTTAACTAGGCAAGTCAGTTAAGAACACATTCTTATTTTCAATGACGGCCTAGGTACAGTGGGTTGACTGCCTTTTTCAGGGGAAGAAAGACAGATTTTACCTTGTCAGCTCGGGGATTCAATCTTGCAACCTTACAGTTACCTAGTCCAATGATCTAACCACCTGCCTCACGAGGAGCCTGCTTGTTACTCGAATGCAGTAAGAAGCCAAGGTAAGTTGCTAGCTAGCATTAAACTTATAAAAAAACAATCAATCAATCATAATCACTAGTTAACTACACATGGTTGATGATATTACTAGTTTATCTAGCGTGACCTGCTTTGCATATGATCAATGCGGTGCGCATTCGCGAAAAAGGACTGTCGTTGCTCCAACATGTACCTAAGTATAAACATCAATGCCTTTCTTAAAATCAATACACAGAAGTATATATTTTTAAACCTGCATATTTAGCTAAAATAAATCCAGGTTAGCAGGAAATATTAACCAGGTGAAACTTCTCTTGCGTTCATTGCACGCAGAGTCAGGGTATATGCAACAGTTTGGGCCGCCTGGCTCGTTGCAAACTAATTTGCCAGAATTTTACGTAATTATGACATAACATTGAAGGTTGTGCAATGTAACAGGAATATTTAGACTTGGAATGGTTCTGTATTTCACTGAAAGAATAAACGTTTTGTTTTCGAGATGATAGGTCATTAATATGGTTGAATCCGGAAACTAAGGCTCGTATTTCTGTGTGTTATTATGTTATAATTAAGTCTATGATTTGATATTTGATAGAGCAGTCGGAGTGGTGGTAGGCAGCAGCAGGCTCGTAAGCGTTCATTTAAACAGCACTTTCATGCATTTTGCCAGCAGCTCTTCACTGGGCTTCAAGCATTGCACTGTTTATGACTTCAAGCCTATCAACTCCCGAGATTAGGCTGGTGTAACTGATGTGAAATAGCTAGCTAGTTAGCCGGGTGCACGCTAATAGCGTTTCAAACATCACTCGCTCTGAGACTTGGAGTAGTTGTTCCCCTTGCTCTGCATGGGTAACGCTGTTTCGAGGGTGGCTGTTGTCGATGTGTTCCTGGTTCGAGCCCAGGTAGGAGCGAGGAGAGGGACGGAAGCTGTACTGTTACACTGGCAATACTAAAGTGCCTATAAGAACATCCAATAGTCAAATGTTAATGAAATACAAATGGTAGAGAGAGAAATAGTCCTATAATAACTACAACCTAAAACTTCTTACCTGGGAATATTGAAGAGTCATGTTAAAAAGGAACCACAAGCTTTCATATGTTCTCATGTTCTGAGCAAGGAACTTAAACGTTAGCTTTCTTACATGGCATATATTGCACTTTTACTTTCTTCTCCAACACTTTGTTTTTGCGTTATTTAATCCAAATTGAACTTGTTTCATTATTTATTTGAGGCTAAATTAATTTTATTGATGTATAATATTAAGTTAAAAGTAGTGGTCATTCAGTATTGTTGTAATTGTCATTAAAAAAAATGTTCATTTAAATGTTTTAAATTTGTTTTTGTTTTTTAATCGTCCAATTAATCGTTATCGGCTTTTTTTGGTCCTCCAAAAATTGGTATCGGCGTTGAAAAATCATAATCGGTCAACCTCTAGTCTAGGACACTTCATCGCAGTGCTAGCTCTGTCACCAGAGACCCTGGGTTCGAGCCCAGGCTCTGTCGCAGCCGGCCGCGACCGGGAGGTCCATGGGGCGACGCACAATTGGCCCAGCATCGTCCGGGTTTGGCCGGTAGGGATATCCTTGTCTCATCGCACACTAGCAACTCCTGTGGCGAGCAGGGCGCGTACGGGCTCGGGAGAGACAAAGGTTGAAAACCATGCGTCCTCCGAAACACAACCCAACCGCACTGCTTCTTAAGACAGCATCCAACCCGGAAGCCAGCCGCACCAATGTGCCGGAGGAAACACAGTGCCCCTGGCGACCTGGTTAGCGCGCACTGCGCGGAGTCGCCTCTTCACTGTTGACGTTGAGACTGGTGTTTTGCGGGTACTATTTAATGAAGCTGCGAGTTGAGGACTTTTGAGAAACAGATGTCTCACACTAGATACTCTAATGTACTCTTGCTCAGTTGTGCCCTGGGGCCTCCCACTCCTCTTTCTATTCTGGTTAGAGCCAGTTTGCGCTGTTCTGTGAAGGGAGTAGTACACAGCGTTGTACGAGATCTTCAGTTTCTTGGCAATTTCTCGCATGGAATTAGCATCCTTTCTCAGAACAAGAATAGACTGATGAGTTTCAGAAGAAAGTTATTTGTTTCTGGCCATTTTGAGCCTGTAATCAAATCCACAAATGCTGATGCTTCAGATAGTTAACTAGTCTAAAGAAGGCCAGTTGTGTTGCTTCTTTAAATCAGAACAACAGTTTTCAGCTGTGCTAACATAATTGCAAAAGGGTTTTCTAATGATCATATAGCCTTTTAAAATGATAAACTTGGATTAGCTAACACAACGTACGCACTATGTAGATATTAAAAATTTAAAAATAAAAAAATAAAAATGAAATCAGCCATTTCCAGCTCCGATAGTCATTTACAACATTAACAATGTCTACACTGTATTTCTGATCAATTTGATGTTATTTTAAAATGGGCAAAAAAAGTGATTTTCTTTCAAAAACAAGGACATTTCTAAGTGACCCCAAACTTTTGAACACCTGTTTGAACTTGAAATCAGTATAAAAGACAGCTGTCCACAACCTCAAACAGTCACACTCCAAACTCCACTATGGCTAAGACCAAAGAGCTGTCAAAGGACACCAGAAACAAAATTGTAGACCTGCACCAGGCTGGGAAGACTGAATCTGCAATAGGTAAGCAGCTTGGTTTGAAGAAATCAACTGTGGGAGCAATTATTAGGAAATGGAAGACATACTGATAATCTCCCTCAATCTGGGGCTCCACGCAAGATCTCACCCCGTGGGGTCAAAATGATCACAAGAACGGTGAGCAAAAATCCCAGAACCACACGGGGGGACCTAGTGAATGACCTACAGAGAGCTGGGACCAAAGTAACAAATCCTACCATCAGTAACACACTACGCCGCCAGGGACTCAAATCCTGCCGTGCCAGACGTGTCCCCCTGCTTAAGCCAGTACATGTCCAGGCCCGTCTGAAGAGAGCATTTGGATGATCCAGAAGAAGATTGGGAGAATGTCATATGGTCAGATGAAACCAAAATATAACTTTTTGGTAAAAACTCAACTCGTTGTGTTTGGAGGACAAAGAATGCTGACTTGTATCCAAAGAACACCATACCTACTGTGAAGCATGGGGGTGGAAACATCATGCTTTGGGACGATTTTTCTGCAAAGAGACCAGGACGACTGTTCCGTGTACAGGAAAGAATGAATGGGGCCATGTATCGTGAGCTTTTGAGTGAAAACCTCCTTCCATCAGCAAGGGCATTGAAGATGAAACTTGGCTGGGTCTTTCAGCATGACAATGATCCCAAACACACCTCACGGGCAACAAAGGAGTGGCTTTGTAAGAAGCATTTCAAGGTCCTGGAGTGGCCTAGCCAGTCTCCAGATCTCAACCCCATAGAAAATCTTTGGAGGGAGTTGAAAGTCCGTGTTGCCCAGCAACAGCCCCAAAACATCACTGCTCTAGAGGAGATCTGCATGGAGGAATGGGCCAAAATACCAGCAACAGTGTGTGAAAACCTAGTGAAGACAGTTGACCTCTGTCATTGCCAACAAAGGGTATATAACAAAGTATTGAGATAAACTTTTGTTATTGACCAAATACTTATTTATTTTCTACCATAATTTTCAAATAAATTCATTAAAAATCCTACAATGTGATTTTCTGGATTTCTTTTCCCATTTTGTCTGTCATAGTTGAAGTGTACCTATGATGAAAATTACAGACCTCTCATCTTTTTAAGTGGGAGAACTTGCACAATTGGTGGCTGACTAAATACTTTTTTGCCCCACTGTATGTATATGACATTGTGGATTGGTATATCTTCTATGACTTTTGCAACCATCTGCAGAACTACTCATGTACCAGTACATCTATGCAGTGGTGATCGGTGACTGAAATCAAGAATGATGTGTATTACAGCAGGGCAAGTGGAAAAGCTAATATATATGGTATTGCATTTAACAGAGAGCGTCGCTTTAGTCAAGGTGCCTGCAAAAATACTAAAGGCAAAAAGTTACTAATTAAATCGTACTCTTACAGTTTCATACTCAATAATAAATATGGTAGTGTGTTATCTGCTGCTACGACTAATTAGGTTGGGTGAACAGAAATACTGCAGACTGTGTTCTCAAAACAAAAAGGTGGATAAACAATGATCTCGCCAACAAAACACTAGAATATGACATACAGTGCCCAGGGACACTGTAATACAGTGTATAGAGATATATTGTATGAGATGTGATAGGTTTCTATGCAGTCAAACCACACTTTGTTCCTGCAGCACAAAACACTGGCAGTCTGACTGCCTGGGCGTCTGGGTCCATTTTGCACATGAGCACTGCAACCTCTCACAAGCATCCCACACTACCCACCCACACATATACGCATAGACAAAGCAGCAGCCTAAACACACAAATGTACATAACTTACCGCCATTATCAGCTCAAAGGGGTGTTTGTAGACCCTTACAGGTGACTGGTATTGTTGCACCATGGCTGTAGCTCAACCTCTGGCGATCTGCCCTAAAATGCACAATAGACAAACCCTAGTGTTAGTTAGAGATCACTTGACACAGCACTGAAGAACAGGAACTAACAAAACATCCTCTGCACATCATCATGAAGCAAAGGTCAGAGGAATGGGATTTGTAAAGACAACAAAGAGAAATGCTGGATCATCAGCTCTAAAACCAACTAGACAGCTGGCTTGATGCAAAACGCTTGATTGTCCTCAATTGCAAAGGCACTATTCTTTAGGTCATAAACTGTAGTAGCTGATTTGATTGGTTAACATGCTGATATCAACGGTAATCACAGGATGATGACCATAATGATACAATCAGCTACTGAGCCAGACCAAAATCATTTACCTAGCTGTGATTTGAGAAAAGTGGCATCTATCATCATCTAGGCTAAGCCTACAAACTCAGTGTCATTTTCTTAGTCCATTTTATACAGTGAACACCTGACACAGATACAGTACAGTACAGTAGACTAGCTGTAACTTGGACTTCAAAATAAAGAGTGGTTTTGATGGCATAGATTTCTAGTTATAAAAACAAAATGCACAAGAGTACATTAGCTACATTATCACACTTTCAGGAAATTCGCTTGTGCAATGACACGTTATTTCCACTAATTGAGTATATGCATAATTGTATTATAGATCATAACTATTGCAATCCACAACACTAGCTTGTTTGTTTCTCGATACGTAAGCGTAAGTTATGTAGGTTTCTTGACAACTTCATTTTGATGACAGTCAAATCGTCAACAAAAAATATTTAGAATGGTCGACATTTTCAGAACGAATTCTACTCCCTCAGACATTTGCGAAATGACTAGGCCTTACACGGCGGAAAAAAAATTACAAAAACTTACCAGATCGATGACTTTCGGAGATAAGTCACGTGAAGTTTGTCAGTAGACGATCTACTTATATTAAATCCATGGGACGCTCCAACAAATACGTAAATAAGGCAACTTTCTGAGACGGGTTTGATGTTGAATCCAAGGCAAGCGTCCGGCGTAGCTAACGCCGCCTCTTTTGACTACGTCACATACTTGTGTAACATATTGTCATGGAGCAGTGTGTTTTTCAAGTGAGGATAGGCATTACTGGGAATAAGCTAAGGTAACATTGTTGAAACCATTGACAGAAAAATAAAAGGTTGCAACATTGTATATGATGTCATGAATGAATGAAACCATCATAGTAGCTGAAGGAAATATACTGTGTGAACGGGTTACATTTGAAGAAAACGGTCTATAGATGGCGCTAGAGATTCACTATTAACACTGCATCAAGACAGTACAGCTGTTTCCATTAACTTGTCCAGTGATTTTTTTTGTCAACATTTTAAAAGTTTGCATAGAAAATACAGTGAACAAAAATATGAACAGCAACGTGTAAAGTGTTTTTTCCATGTTTCATGAGCTGATATAAAAGTTCCCAGAAATGTTCCATACAAACAAACATATGATTTCTCTCCAATTTTGTGCACAAATGTGTTTACACCCCTGTTAGTGAGCATTTCTCATTTGCCATAATCCATCCACCTTACGTGTGGCATATCAAGAAGCTGATTAAACAGCATGATCATTATACAGGGGCACCTTGTGCTGGGGAAAATAAAAGGCCACTCTAAAATGTCCAGTTTTGGTACACAACACAATGCCACAGATGTCTCATGTTTTGAGGAACCGTGTAATTTGCATGCTGACTTCAGAAATGTCCACCAGAACTGTTGCCATGCCAGAGGATTGAATGTTCATCTCTATACCATAATCCACCTCCAACGACGTTTTAGAGAATTTGGCAGTACTGTACATCCAACCGGCCTCACAACCGCAGACCACGTGTATGGCGTTGTGTGGGCGAGCGGTTTGCTGATGTCAACGTTGTGAACACAGTGCCACATGGTGACGGTGGGGCTATGGTATTGGCAGGAATAAGCTACGGACAACAAACACAATTGCACTTTATCAATGGCAATTTCAATGCACAGAGATACCCTGACAAGATCCCAGGGCGGTACAGGATGTACAGTGACGTTGCGTAATTCAGAGCAGATGAGGCAGTTATTTTGGCATTAATACACGTCACATATCAGTTTGCAGACAATGTAAAAAACAAAACAAATTGACTTTCCAAAGCCGCATACAAATATATATATATATTTGCTTTCTTGAGTAAGGCAGCTCCAAAATGCAGGTGTTTCAGCCCAGCTCGGTGCTTTCTGTGATGGAGGGGCAGCCAGCAGAATATATGGAGGGTACGGTTGGTAATGTTCTCTAGTTGCGCCGTGAATGGCTCCGTGTTCTGGCACTCATGGGGACACTACGTCACCACAAAATCTACAGGTAGAGCTTGAAAATTCAAGCCCATTGGGTGCTGCCATAGACTTACATTAGAAGTGCCCATCCAAGAAGGCTCAAGGTCATTGGCCATAAATAAAATTACATCAAATCAAGTTATATCTAACGTAGCTTTGATTGGGTTGATCATGTCATACTTTCAAAAGCTAGCAAGCTAGACAAGCAGGCACCATTGTGCATCATGTTGGCAATCTACTGGCAGTGGTGTAAAGTACTTAAGTAAAAATATTATAAAGTACTACGTAAGTAATTTTTTTGCGTATCTGTACTTTACTATTTATATTTTTGACAACGTTTACTTTACTAAAGAAAATAATGTACTTTTTACTCCATAAATTTTCCTGACACCCTAAGGTACTCATAACATTTTGAGTGCTTAGAAGGACAGAAAATGGTTCAATTCACCCACTTATCAAGAGAACATCCCTGGTCATCCCTACTGCCTCTGATCTGGCGGACTCATTAAACACAAATCATTTTGAATGGTTATCCAACTCAGAATTCCAAGTCGGAATTTCTGGCCTCTTTCTAGAGCCCACAAGAAGGATCGCCACGCCATCTTCCTGTTCAGGTGAGCACAGCACAACAAAGTGAGTCCAAAATATATTGTATGCTGCTGCATAAATTAAGGAATATGCCAAGGAGAAAGTAATGCTAAGTGTATGTTGTGTAGTAAGCTGTTAGTAAGTAGCCCATGTGCCCCACCCTAGTAATTTGATCCCTTCCCTCCCTCTAAACCAGGGGTGTCAAACATACGGCCCGCGGGCCGGAACCGGCCCCCAAGGAGGTTCGATCAGGCCCGCAGGATAATTTGAAAGTGGAAAAAATGCATAAAAGACATGGAATTAATTTTTTTTTTTTTTTTTAAGACAAGCCGCATCACTGAGACAGACTGAAAACAGCAGACGGTATCAATGCGCCATCTGCTGCTTGTTACGACGTTGTTAAGATTGTTAATGTCTCTACCTCTCACTACACCCTCATTAGCCAAAATGTCGTTATCCAAACGGAGAAAAGTAGATAAGGAGTGTAGAATTTTCAAAGAAAAATGGACCACGTCCTATTTATTTACAGAGATGCACGGAAAACCTTTGTGCTTGGTGTGTTTGCAACAAGTTTCGGTATTGAAGGAATATAATATTCGACGCCACTACGAGACTCATCACAGCGAAAAATATGACGGCTTGCAAGGACAACTGAGAAGAGATAAGATTAATTCTGAGGAAACAGCAGTCAGTGAAGCAGCGGTAAAAGCCAGCTACCTAATTGCTAGCGAAATAGCATTAGCATCGAAGCCGTATTCCGACGGTGACTTTGTTAAACGATGCATGATGAAGGCGGCTGAACTTGTATGTCCCGAGAAGCGACAAGCTTTTGCCAATATTAGCATGACGAGGAATACTATAGCAGAATTTCGGAACTATCGGCAGATTTAGACAGTCAATTGAAACAGAGAGTCAAGTCATTTATTGCATTTTCCGTGGCAATTGAAAGCACTGACATCACAGACGTGGCCCAACTGGCCATATTTATTCGAGGAGTTGATGAGACATTGACTGTTACTGAAGAGTTTCTTGAGTTGGTGCCAATGATGGACACCACAACAGCCGAGGACATTTTCGGCTCTGTCCTTGCTGCATTGGACAGAGTTGGAGTGGACTGGTCCCACTGTCAGCCTGGCTACAGACGGCGCGCCATCCATGGTCGGAAAGAAAGCAGGTGTCGCGACAAAGTTCAAAGACAAAGTACAAGCCCTTAATGGAGGAGATCGTTTCTGGACATTTCACTGTATTTTGCACCAGGAGGCATTGTGTTGCAAGTAAAATGGACCACGTCATGGAGGTGGTTGTTCGCAAAATTTCATCCGGTCCAGAGGTCTGAACCATCGTCAGTTTGACAAACTTCTCAGCGACAGCAACATTACCCACAGCCTGCCATACCACACTGAAGTGAGATGGTTAAGCCGAGGCATTTCTTTGATCTACGAGAGGAAATCGGACAGTTCATGGAGAAAAAAGGAAAACCGGTGTTGGAATTACAATCTCAGGAATGGCTACGGGACCTTGCATTCTTGGTTGATATTACTGAACACTTGAACAATCTGAACAAAATGTTGCAAGGCCGCAAAAAGTTGTCACACAGTTTTCTGACAACATACATGCATTTAAGTTGAAGCTGACTTTGTGGGAGATGCAACTGGCAAATGGCAACCCTGCCCTGATTTTATCAGTATCTACTACCAGGGTACCCCAAATTAACAGCCCTGGCTGCTAAAATGTTGTGCATGTTTGGGACAACCTACCTTTGTGAACAAATTTTCTCAGTGATGAATATCAATAAAACAAAAATGCGTTCAAGGCTCACAAACAAGCACTTAAATGACATTCTGAAAGTGACAGCTAGTCAGGACATGACACCTGGTGTTGATGCACTTGTACAGGCCAAAAGATGCCAAGTTTCAGGTAGAAATACAAGTCCAGACTAGACTAACACCTTTAAAATGCTGCCTTAGATACTGTTTGCATTGAAAGAATACAGCTCTGTGAAGATGAATCCTTACTGTGGTGATTTAAAAAATGTGCACTTTAATGTTAGTCAGCAGCTTCAAAACAAAAGTTGTGTGATGGAATTCTACTGTTCATACAACTCCATACATTTTCAGTATGTATTGTATGTGTATGTATGTTTCATGTATGAAGTTTACAGATTTACAGGACAGGCGAACACTTTCTTCATTACACATTTAAAATCACTCTCCTTAGTTTGTAAGGTGTACGCAGGGATTACATTTAGATTTTATATGCGTATGTGTAAGTGGTTTAAAAATTCCTTTCTTTAAAAGTCTCATTTAATCTTAAAGTGCATTACTATATTTTTCAGTACCAATTAAAGTTTTGTGCCTTTGTACAATCAGTGGGATCAGTTGCAATGCATATTTGTGAATGATAAAAGTAAATTGCACATTTGTCTAAGGAAATATGAGGTGTTTCATGAAATGTTTTGTAAAAGGATAGTTCATTAAATTTCAATATTTTCCTAATGTTCTTGTGCTTCTTTACACCAAAACAAAGGAAAGACATGATATTTTGGTTATTTATAGCAGAGTATGGTATAACTTTAATGGTCCGGCCCACTTGACATCTCCCTAGGCCGTATGTGGCCCACGATGCGAAATGAGTTTGACACCCCTGCTCTAAACCTACCCTGCTGTTCTGACTTGATGTTGCACATGGGGCGGCAGGGTAGCCTAGTGGTTAGAGCATTGGACTAGTACCCAAAAGGTTGCAAGTTCAAATCCCCGAGCTGACAAGGTACAAATCTGATGTTCTGCCCCTGAACAGGCAGTTAACCCACTGTTCCTAGGCCACTGTTCCTAGGCCATCTTGTTCTTAACTGACTTGCCTAGTAAAATAAAGATGAAATAAAAATGTAGCCTCTTTTAGAGAATGTAATCATTGAACATTGTAAGAACTTTCATTGTTGCCTTTATTTATCCCACGGTTCTGACTTGGTGTACAGGGAGATTACTGTAAGAATGACCCATGTTCTGAATTCTGTCGCTGTACATTTCAAAAGTGCTGAACAAATAGTTATTGACTATGTCCGTCCTAGCTCGCTCATGTCTTAATCGAAATTACGGATTGCCTCTTAACCACTCATGCCATAGTTTGTACATCTCAATTGTCAGTAGAAACCACATTTGTTTAAGCAAGTCAGCCATATCAGCTACAGTGGCAAGAAAAGTATGTGAACCCTTTGGAAATACCTTGATTTCTGTATAAATTGGTCCTAAAATTTGATCTGATCTTCATCTAGGTCACAACAATAGACAAACACAGTCTGCTTAAACTAACAACTATATGTCTTGTTTATTTTACTAGGCAAGTCAGTTAAGAACATATTCTCATTTTCAATGCCGGCCTAGAAACAGCGTTATTTATTGAACACACTGTGTAAACATTCACAGTGCAAGGTGGGAAAAGTATGTGAAACCTTGGATTTAATAACTGGTTGACCATCATTTGGCAGCAATAATCTCAACCAAACATTTTCTGTAGTTGCAGATCAGACCGTCACAATGGTCAGGAGGAATTTTGGATCATTCATCTTTACAAAAATGTTTTAGTTCAGCAAAATTCTTGGGATGTCTGGTGTGAACTGCTCTCTTGAGGTCATGCCACAGCATCTCAATCGGGTTGAGGTCAGGACTCTGACTGGACCACTCCAGAAGGCATATTTTCTTCTGTTGATTTTCTTCTATATTCTTCTGTTGAAGCCAGTTCTGTTGAAGTCTGTTGTTGATTTACCTTCTTCTGTTGATTTTCTTCTATATTCTTCTGTTGAAGCCAGTTCTGTTGAAGTCTGTTGTTGATTTACCTCTGTGTTTTGGGTCGTTGTCCTGTTGCATCACCCAACTTCTGTTGAGCTTCAATTTGTGGACAGATAGCCTAACATTCTCCTGCAAAATGTCTTGATTAACTTGGGAAATAATTTTTCCATCAAAATAAGCAAGCTGTCCAGGCCCTGGGGCAGCAAAGCAGCCCCAAACCATGATGTTGGGATGAGGTTGATGTGCTGTGCCTTTTTTTCTCCACACATAGTGTTGTGTGTTCCTTCCACACAACTCAACTGTGGACAGCAGTGGCTTCTTCACGTGTTTTACGTGTCATAGACTCATCGACAGAGATGTTAGCATGTTCCGGAGATTTCTGTAAATCTTTAACCTCTTACGCAGGCGTCCCATCTAGAGCTCTGGAAATGCAAATGCGCTACGCTAAATGCTAATAGTATTAGTTAAAACTCAAACGTTCATTAAAATACACATGCAGAGTATTGAATTAAAGCTACACTCGTTGTGAATCCAGGCAACAAGTCAGATTTTTAAAATGCTTTTCGGCGAAAGCATGAGAAGCTATTATCTGATAGCATGTAACACCCCAAAAGACCTGCAGGGGACGTAAACAAATTAATTAGCATAGTCGTCGCTACACAAACCGCACAAATAAAATATAAAACATTCATTACCTTTGACCATCTTCTTTGTTGGCACTCCTAGATGTCCCATAATCACTATTGGGTATTTTTTCCGATTAAACCGGTCCATATATAGCCTAGATATCGATCTATGAAGATTGTGTGATAAACGGAAAAAATAGCGTTTCATAACGTAACGTCATTATTTAAAATTCAAAAAGTCGACGATAAACTTTCACAAAACACTTCGAAATACTTTTGTAATGCAACTTTAGGTATTAGTACACGTTAATAAGCGATAAAATTCATCAGGAGGCGATGTAAATTCTATAGGTGTCTCGAAAAAATGTCTTGGAGAGAGCTCGACCAAAACATCCGGTCGGAGACCGGAGGGAATCGATTCCCTTGATTCGGTTAGACCAAGAATCAAAGCTGAATCAAATGACAAGACTCTAGACAACGTGTGGAAGCTGTAGGCACTGCAACCTCGGTCTCATTTAATTCGGTTCACTTTGAACAATTCCTTGAAGTCGCGCATGGATATTTATTTCCATTTTCAGTGATCAGATTTTCCTGCACTTTTCGATGAAACGCACGTTCTGTTATAGTCACAGCCGTGATTTAATCAGTTTTATAAACGTCTGAGTGTTCTCTATCCACACATACTAATCATATGCATATACTATATTCCTGGCCTGAGTAGCAGGGCGCTGAAATGTTGCGCGATTTTTAACAGAATGTTCGAAAAAGTAGAGGGTCGACTTAATAGGTTAACTGACTTCTTCTTAACCTCATTGAGCATTCTGGGCTGTACTCTTGCAGTCAGTCATCTTTGCAGGACTGCCACTCCTAGGGAAAGTAGCAACCATGCTGAACTTTCTCCATTTATAGAGAATTTGTCTTACCGTGGACTGATGAATATCAAGGCTCTTAGAGATACTTTTTTAACCCTTTCCAGCTTTATGCAAGTCAACCATTCTTAATCTTAGGTCTTCTGAAATCTATTTTGTTCAGGCATGGTTCACATCAGGCAATGCTTTTCTCTTGAATAGCAAACTCAAATTTTGTGAGTGTTTTTATAGGGCAAAGGCAGCTCTAACCAACCTCTCCAATCTCGTCTCATAGATTGGACTCCAGGTCAGTTGACTCCTGACTCCAATTAGCTTTTGGAGAAGTCATTAGCCTAGGGGTTCACATACTTTTCCAACCTACACTGTGAATGTTTAAATTATGTATTCAATATAGACAAGAAAAATAAAATACAATAATTTATTAGTTTATGTCTATGTTTGTCTAGTGTTTTGACTTAGATTAAGATCAGATCAAATTTGATGACCAATTTATGCAGAAATCCAGGTAATTCCAAAGGGTTCACATACTTTTACTTGCCACTGTATGTTTTTTTAAAAGGCAGTAAATGAGGCTGAATGAACTGTTTTGCCGCCAGACATGGCTCCGCTGATAGCCAGGTGTAGAAGAGGTAATGTGTTGGGACTGCTGTTGGAACCTATGTAGGCCCTAACACTTTGTGGGTACCGCTTGTCACCATTATAGTGCAATTAATACACTGCTCAAAAAAATAAAGGGAACACTAAAATAACACATCCTAGATCTGAATGAAATATTCTTATTAAATACTTTTTTCTTTACATAGTTGAATGTGCTGACAACAAAATCACACAAAAATTATCAATGGAAATCAAATTTATCAACCCATGGAGAACTGGATTTGGAGTGACACTCAAAATTAAAGTGGAAAACCACACTACAGGCTGATCCAACTTTGATGTAATGTCCTTAAAATAAGTCAAAATGAGGCTCAGTAGTGTGTGTGGCCTCCACGTGCCTGTATGACCTCCCTACAATGCCTGGGCATGCTCCTGATGAGGTGGCGGATGGTCTCATGTGGGATCTCCTCCCAGACCTGGACTAAAGCATCCGCCAACTCCTGGACAGTTTGTGGTGCAACATGGCGTTGGTGGATGGAGCAAGACATGATGTCCCAGATGTGCTCAATTGGATTCAGGTCTGGGGAATGGGCGGGCCAGTCCATAGCATCAATGCCTTCCTCTTGCAGGAACTGCTGTCACACTCCAGCCACATGAGGTCTAGCATTATCTTGCATTAGGAGGAACCGAGGGCCAACCGCACCAGCATATGGTCTCACAAGGGGTCTGAGGATCTCATCTCGGTACCTAATGGCAGTCAGGCTACCTCTGGGGAGCACATGGAGGGCTGTGCGGCCCCCCAAAGAAATGCCACTCCACACCATGACTGACCCACCGCCAAACCGGTCATGCTGGAGGATGTTGCAGGCAGCAGAACGTTCTCCACGGCGTCTCCAGACTGTCACGTCTGTTACATGTGCTCAGTGTGAACCTGCTTTCATCTGTGAAGAGCACAGGGTGCCAGTGGCGAATTAAAATGTTGTCGATCTTTAGAAAAATGATCCTATATCGCAATGTTTTTTTGTTGCTGGGTCAATGGAAACCTGTTGGACTGCCTACAGTACACAAAATATTAAACCCTAGTACCTACCTTCGACCAGTCACAAAACAGGTAACCTATATTATTATTTCATATTTTTTCAGTTATTAATTCAATTGTTTCAAGACAATACATTCACTTACTGGCTATGTCCATTGAGAACCTCTTTCATTGAGAACTGCTAGAGGCACCATTACTGTATCTGTGTGCTTAGTTAATGTACCTAGACTATGAAGACCTCTCTACTGTCTTCTCTAAAGAGCAACAATAGTTTTCGTTGATATCACTGACGATTGACCCTAAAGTTATATTTTGTATTTTGTTAGGTTTATTTTCTTTATTTTCTTTCCTTCTTAACTTGGCATAGATTATGGGAAAAACACAGCTGCAGATATAAGAACTGGTTTATGTGGCAATAGCACTTATCTTGTAGTGCTGCCTTTTATAGCTTGTTTATATCTCTTAGTGAGGGTAGAGAGAAATACACTTAAAACCTCTGATTTCTGTGTCCTTTTTTTGCCAAATACACTGCCAAATACACTGAATAAACAGCCTCAGATGACATAGGTCAATAGTTAAAACCTCTGATTTCTGTGTACTTTTTTTGCCAAATACACTGACTAAACAGCCTCAGATGACATAGGTCAATAGTTCATTGCATACCATTCATTTTGAGGTGATGAGGGTTCCACGTCCAGAAATGATCTACCAATGATATCCCGCCAAGCAACCAATCTAGTCCAATCCTTTGTAAATGAAATAAAAGCCTGGCACAGTGAACCTCTCTGCCTACCAGACCCAGTGGTCTGGCCAGGATGGAAAGCTTTTCCAGGGCTCCTGCTCCATGGGCAGGTACAGCTCTAATGGCAGTTGCTTCAAGTACATTGCCAATGGTCTTGACTGGGCCAATGCAGAGTCACACTGAGTGTCTCAGAAAGCTAACCTGGCATCTGTTCACTACCTGGATAAACACTACATTATAAACAACCTGATCAAGAGCTGCGACCCTGCTGAGAGCCTCACCTGGATCGAACTGAGCGACATCCACAAGGAGGGCAGGTGGATGTGGTCTGACGGCTCCCAGGTGGACCCACTGGAACGGAGAGCAGCCTAGATAATGACCAAGACACTGAAGACTGTGTTCTCATTAACTGGCCCGGTGGAATGCAATGGAATGATCTCACCTGTTCCAACCTGTTGGCCTTTGTCTGTGCCAAGTGACTCAACTAGATGGTCACAGTACTAGAGGATACTCAGTCAGACTGTGTACGAAATCTGCCTTGACCCCTTTTATTGAACAAATGTTGTTTGTGTTGTTTGTCACAATAATGTCTTGAATTATATAACCCATTGTTTAAAATAGTCCTCATCATCACATTGCACTCAGTTGTAAGATCAGAGCTCACCAAAAATGTACATTGTTTTTTTATGGCTTTGGTGGCAGCTGTCTTAACTGTGTGTCTGGACATCCTTTGCCTCAGCCTGGCTGTGGCCTTGGTTCTGGCTCTGGTTCTGGATAGTAGAATGACCCCTAAGGCAGCATCTGCAGAGGGATTCAAAGCTGCTGGATCAAAGATGTTCTGGCAGAAGCAAAAAACTCATTTGCATAAAGCAGGGGCAGGAAGGGGGAATGGAGTTAAAACAGTTAGAAACTCTCTTCCAGTCAGCTCAAGTCTAAGTGTATAATGCCATCTTGTGCCACTTTGCCCTCCCGAAGATCTTCTAGACGAAATGAGACTGCATCATAACATAACACTGTTTTGGCATTGAGGGGCTTTTATCTGATAACACAGCCCCTGGTCTTAGATCAATTGAGTGAAATTGTGCCATCTTTGGCATCAGTTAAGAATGCTTTAAAATACAAATGGCCAAAACAAAGGCAGAATATTACTTCTCGCCCAGCTAGCACATAACGTTCTGAGAACCATATGTTTCTTAGCGCTTGGTGAGAGCGTGTTTGTCCTATGGTTCTTTTGCATACAATCTTCCCACAACTTTCTGGGAATGGTGAAGGAAAGTTGTGTGGCTTTGGAACATTCTCAGCACATTTAAGGAACATGACAAAAAAAAGGTTATTTTCTTGGTATTTCATTACTTTAAGAGAACGTTTCCTAGAAGTTCAAAGATGGTTACATTTAATTTAAATTTGGAAATGGTCTAGGAAGTTTGTCCAACTGGAATGTTCTAAAATAGTTCAGCGAACATTAAGGAATAACGTTCTTCTGTGGAAGTTTCAGTACTTCAGCATAACGTTTCCTCATGGTTCTATTTAAAGTCATAAGTCAAATTGTTCCTAGAACGTGTTAAGAAAACTTTCCATAAAAAAACACTTTTGTAACGTTCTAAGAATATTATTTAAAAAGATACACATTCCATTCTTCTCAGCATCAACAAAACTCTATCCTTTATCTTGTTAAGAGTGTTCAGGTTTGTTGGCTGAGCCCACTAATTGGCCACACCTGATCCTAATGAGTGCTTTATTCCTTTGAAATGGGGTCTGCTTGAATAGACTAAAATTAACAACTTTGTACGAGTTAATAAAAATAAATATCATGCTAGCTCCACCCTGGAGGCAAGGTGGACTAAATCCATGGATAGAGAACAGAATAATATAGGTTCGAATTATCTAAAACAAAAAATAAACATTTGTTTGCATGATTAATGCCTAAGCAAATTCATTTCCATGTGTCCTATTTGCGCTTGGAGGTTAATCCAAACTAAGCTAGGAGTTCTAATAAAAGTCTTACTGAGACATGTTCTCAGAAAGTCATTGAATGACCTTCAAGTAACCTATCATTTCTGTTCTCAGCACAAATAAAACATCTCAGGAAAACTTTCAGGGAACCACAGTAAAACATTCTCACAAACTCCCTGCAACCTAAAAATGTACATTCCCAGAACAGGTAAAATGTTTCATTCTGTTCTCAGAACGTTTTTAAAAAACGTTACGTTTTACTGGTCAGGAACCATATGGCTTCCTCCAGAACTAATGGAAAACTCAAACGTACGTTCACACAACTTCCAAGAAACCAAATATTCTAGCCGGGGCAATATGGCATGGTTTTCAGGAGGATCCTGGTTGGGTTTATGTGTTAACAGATCTCCCTTCAACATACTGCACAAAATAAATGAGTGGAAGTTACTTAACAGCTGGAACAGCAGAGGAAAATGCAACAATGTATTTCACAGTCCTGTTTCAGACTCTATTGACCTGGTACTTAGTCACAAAATCACGTGGTACAGTAACAGTTTGTACATTCAGTTATTTACCAAATGATACAGAGGGCTATTTCCTCCATGAATCCCAAAGAAATTCAAAGAAAATTCCAGGTAAATGTCAGACTGTATAATAAAACACCAATGCATAAATGTTATTTTTAAACACCACTGAAGTGCACAGCTGGAGCCTGTGATGGGCTGGCCATGCCAATATTTGAAGTATGCTTCCGCATTTTTCTGCTATTACTCCCACCATCCCTTGTTCTCTTTCATGTCGGGGTTACTGTTTCCTATCCCCTTTTGAAAGCATTTCAGTGAGCATCTCTGTAGACAGTCCTGTCCAAAGGGTGGTTCCAGACCTGCAGTAATACACTCAGCTCCTCTCTCCCCTCCAACCTGACCTTATTATCCTCATTACAGACACATTATCTCTCCTGTCTGATTAGCTGTAATTCTGCAATTGGCTCTAATTGAATGTTGTCCTCCCCTGTACGCCGCCTCCAGATCTCACACACATCCAGAGCGTCACATCTCTCTCACAGACACACACAAACACAGGGATTGTGTATTTTCTGTTGTCACCATCTTTGTCTGTTTCTATAATTCTCCCTCATCTTTACCATTGTCAACAGAGAGATCATGCACATCTAGACAATAGCTTAATGTAATGTTCATGATGTTCATGTTGTTCATGTCCTGGGTGACACCATCCTGTTTCATCTCCTTATTCTAGTCTTTAAGTTCCCTCTATTAATTAGCAGCAGTGAGATCAGTGTGGTAGATAAGGCTTTCCCCTGGTGATTCAGTGTCACCATTGTGCTTTCTTTCAGCTCAGTATAGTTCTCTGTTTCTCCTATAGTAGTTTTGGGGAAGATACCCTAAGGGAAGTCGGTTTAAATTATAACTAAAGCCCTCTCAGAAAATGAAAAATACAAAAGGCTTTGAAGGAATTTAACTCATTTCAGAACCAACAGTAAACTTGTTCCAAAAGCCTCACTGTGGAATGGATCATTCAAAATCCAATTAAAATACCCCCCCACTCACTCTCAACAAACAGCCCAGGAAATCCCCTTATAGAAAGAGAATGTGTGTGTGTGTGTGTGTGTGTGTGTGTGTGTGTGTGTGTGTGTGTGTGTGTGTGTGTGTGTGTGTGTGTGTGTGTGTGTGTGTGTGTGTGTGTGTGTGTGTGTGTGTGTGTGTGTGTGTGTGTGTGTGTGTGTGTGTGTGTGTGTGTGTGTGTGTGTGTGTGTGTGTGTGTGTGTGTGTGTGTGTGTGTGTGTGTGTGTGTGTGTGTGTGTGTGTGTGTGTGTGTGTGTGTGTGTGTGTGTGTGTGTGTGTCCAAGATGAAAAGTACTATTGGCATCAGAGTGAGAGAAGTGTGCCCGAGGCTGAACTGACTCAGGATGATAGCCAGTTGATCTGTATCAATAGCTAATTAAAACAATTCCCGATAGACAGACACACAAACACAAAGTCTCAAATATTTTTGTCTCATTACAATCCCTTTAATTGTAGAGAGCGCTTTGTCTCAGTATGAAGCTGGAGCCTGTTTGTGTGGAGTGATTGACAGCTCGGTGTAGAAGGCACGGATCTAGTAATTACTTCGGAGAGATTGGGGGTTCTGGTTTGATTGCTTGCCTTGCTTTTAAATTATGTTCAGTCTTCAACAATCTGGTAATTAAGTAGTGCCGCCCTGCCCTTCTTTGTTCTGCAGAAACAGCTTCTTCTACATAGATGTGATTTCTTATCTGAGGTCTTTTTGAGTTCAAATATGAGGGAATTACCATTTAGTGCCAATAGGCAGTGATTTATTGAAGAAAGTATTGTAGGTTAAAGCTATGTCCAAAAGCATTTAGAATAATATTTTTACAGTAGTGCGCACTGATGAACTCATAATTGAGGAAAGGCTATCTGATCATAGTAGGTAAAGGTTACACCCAATGCAAATACCCATGAAGAAGAGCGAGATTCGAATGAAAGCAATTTCAGCCGTAATAATGAACAATATACAGACGCTAGTGCGTCATGAAAATTACACTTCAGTGTGTGTGCAGTAAAGGTCAAGATATATGAAGGAATGAGCAGAAGCAATTTATCAGTCCCTAAAACCTGGTCAGCCTTTTTCTATGAGTGAGAGGAGTGAGAGAAGGGGCTAATCTCTCCATTCAACAACTGATTTGATGGGGGGGCAGTGAAAGCAGCCTGACCAAACATCAATAGCATGGCTGTCCCCCTGTCCGTCCTCCATGTCCCCTGTGAGACAGACATCACACCATCGGTGATCAACTGGGTGAATGACTCAGGGTTAGTTTATTGTACAGTGATTGTAGTTCATCTACAGTCCACTAGAGGTCCTCACACCATAATCAATTTAGGACTCCCAGACAGGTACTTTGTCAATGACAAAAAAAACTGCATAGTTACCATCTGGGAGATTTGCTCAGCCACACACACAAACTCACACTCACACACTCCCAGCAAGCTGGTAAACATAACTATGATTCTTTCAGACTTGCAGCAGCAGTGTTCAAAATAATGCACAATGCTAAAAACAGAGGCAGATTGTAGCCTAAGAATGATCTTGTCTGAGTGCAGGAGATTCAATCTCTCAAGGAATAGTTTTAATGATCTATTATCATTACTTGTATATTGAAGAGGCCAGAAAGCACTTACAGAAATAATCATATATTATAATTCCTCCATGGATGATTCATTAATATTATTCATTTATGGCTGCAGTACGAATACTCTGCTTTTAAGCGGGATTATTTCTTCCCTCAGTCAGTGCCATGATGTTCCAACAGCAGTCAGGAGTCTAATCTGAAGTGATGTCTGATGGGAATGTAATTTCTACACAAGGAGAAAGAGACCAAGAATGAACACTTACATAAATTGCAATTGCTTGACAGATGTAATTAAGTTATTGATGTGTATAAGCCTACATTAAGACTGATACCCACTTTAAAAAGGTCAGGGTGGATAAGTGGCCTGGGAGGGGGGGCATTTACTGTATGTGTGTAGGTACAGGAAGAGACTTAGGGTGACATTAGCCAAACAAGATGTACCAATACATTTACACTGTTTAGGAAATAATGGATGTGATGTGAAATTTCCCTACATATTTACAGTAATGGTACATTGGGCGTAAATTTCTGGAGCCTCATTTATCATTCAAAGGGACAAATATGTGCGTAAACCATGTGTGGGATCATTCCAACGTAATGTGTAAGATTTATCAATGTGAACGTTTGCTTGAGAGTTTGCATAAATTAACGCGCCGCCATGACCATGCGTAGAAATTGGTGGAATATGGAACTGCTTGTCAAGTGTAGAATGGGTCAAATATATGGTGAAAATGTGTGAAAAATGTAATAATTAAATCATTTTCCCATGTATTGTATTCCCATTGTGAATTCATGCAACATATCTTGACAAGCTCCAGTATGTAATTTGACTACATCAGTGCATTTTTTACGATAAATTAGTATAAAGTACAGTAATTTGTTAAATGACAAGTATGTGTTAAAGTGAAACCATTGTTGAAATACAATAAAAGACTGAGATAATGGAAAATGGAATGAGTTGGGAACTCAAGGGAGGCCTGCTTGGTGGAGAATATGGAGGACAAGGAAAAAGGGATGAAAGTGGAACATATTGTGAATAAATATGGAGTGGGGATTGCACAAGCCTTCTGGAAGATCTGGTAAAGGAGAAGATAGCGGATAAGGAAAAAAGTGGAATATGTTTTGAGGGAATATGGAATGGAGGATCGCACAGAACTTTTGGAAAAGCTAGAGAAGGAAAGTGAACGTGACGAGTGAGGGTGAATTAATTGTAGTGGCAGGTGCAGTGATGACCTCCGAGAAGGGAAGCAGGCTGAAGGGAAGGTTGGCTTCAAGTGCAAAAAGTAGGATACCTGCTCTAGTAGCTCAGAGATGGAACCTGAAGAGACTATGGAGGTAGTTGAGTTTGAGACTCATCCCGAAGATGAAAAGGATGATTCTGGCCCAGTGGGAGTGAGATTTGTGGGTCCTTGCGTTTTGACTGATCCATATTGGGTGGTGAAGAGGTTGGGGAACTGTTGAGTGGTGAGTGTAACTCGGGAGTGGACTAGTGATGATTTATTGTGTTTCTTCAGTCCAGAGGGAGCGGCGCTCCGGATCACGTGATTAGGGAAAATAAATGTGTCTTGGTTTGCTCTTTGGAGCACGGCGCCATTGAAAGGAGTAATATTGGGGTGGCATTACGTGTTGAGGAGGATCAGTTGAAATGTAAGAAATTCTTGCTATTTGTGATACCGGCCGTTTGGTGCGACACAGATCCGATGGAGAGTGTACGAAGAAGACATTGTCTGTCCTGCTGAGTTTTGATGTAGAGTCCTTGCCCAACAATGTAATATACATTATCTCTTGAGAGCCTTGTTCAAAAAAACACTACAGTGTTTTAGGTGTCAAGTTCATGGGCATGTTGCAGCAGTGTGTAGGAGGGAGATTCCTACATGTGAGAAGTGTGCAGGAGGTCATGAGACGAAGGAATATGTCGTTTCGGTGGAGAAAGTTGTGTGTGTTAACTGTGGGGGTGCCCATGGGGCTGGACATTGGAGGTGCTTGGTGAGAGAAAGTTGTGTGTGTTAACTGTGGGGGTGACATGGGGCTGGACATTGGAGGTGCTTGGTGAGAGAAAGTTGTGTGTGTTAGCTGTGGGGGTGACATGGGGCTGGACATTGGAGGTGCTTGGTGAGAGAAAGTTGTGTGTGGTAACTGTGGGGGTGACATGGGGCTGGACATTGGAGGTACTTGGTGAGAGAAAGTTGTGTGTGTTAACTGTGGGGGTGCCCATGGGGCTGGACATTGGAGGTACTTGGTGAGAGAAAGTTGTGTGTGTTAACTGTGGGGGTGCCCATGGGGCTGGACATTGGAGGTACTTGGTGAGAGAAAGTTGTGTGTGTTAACTGTGGGGGTGACATGGGGCTGGACATTGGAGGTACTTGGTGAGAGAAAGTTGTGTGTGTTAACTGTGGGGGTGCCCATGGGGCTGGACATTGGAGGTACTTGGTGAGAGAAAGTTGTGTGTGTTAACTGTGGGGGTGCCCATGGGGCTGGACATTGGAGGTACTTGGTGAGAGAAAGTTGTGTGTGTTAACTGTGGGGGTGACATGGGGCTGGACATTGGAGGTACTTGGTGAAGAGAAAGTTGTGTGTGTTAGCTGTGGGGGTGACATGGGGCTGGACATTGGAGGTACTTGGTGAGAGAAAGGCAGGCTGAGTTTGCCATAGTTAGAGTTGTACAGAAAGTGTCATATGCTGAAGAGAGTGGTAGAAGAAGATGGGGACAGGGTGAGGGACCCTGAGAGTATTCCTGTGAGTAGGCAGAGACCAAGCAAGAGAGATGGGAAGAATATGTGCTTCAGTAAGGTGGGCTTTTTAGCATTCATAGCCATGGTGGTCAATTGTAATGCAGAAATGGATCAGAAGTCACAGAAAATAGAGGTTGTGGCGGAAGAGAAGTACTTGGAATTGTGAGGATTTACTGCAGAATAGTTGCAGGGGGTTTTGAATGGTAGTGTTCTGTCCTCTCAGACCGTTGGTCTCAAGTAGGATTAGATAGGGTTAAAAAGTGGAATAGGGCGGTGTTTTTTTTAGATAGGGCTGGTAGTTGGCAGGGCAATTTTCCTTTTGTATTACCGAATCAATAATTTAACGTAGATAGGCTGTGAATGGCCTCACACACCAGTACAGTAGGTGGCCGTATATGCACCTAAAAGTTGGATGTGATCCGCCAACCAAATCCTAAAGAAGAAATTGAACGAGAGATAGCTGATCTTGCTCTGTTTTAAGATTTGACACACTCTACATTTAGCAGAGAGTGCATTTTTAGAGAGAGGTGGGACTTTTTCTGCAAAAAGTACAGATTGTCTCAGCAAATATTGTTTCCAAAAACCAATCTTTAGGATTTTTACAGAGATTTAAGACAAACACCAAAAAGGCAAACACATGCCATTCTGGTGCACATCCAAGCACTATCCACCCCCAGGTTTTTGGTTTTTGGCAACGGCCCTTTCCAGTAGGAACTTGCCGACAGGCATCTCACAGCCCTCGATGAGCCAATGTTTTGGATGCAAACATCAGCAAAGGGAACAGTAACACGTACATTTTCCATACACCATCGCACAACAGGTTGTTCAAGAGGAGTTTCTTTGCCATGATGCCAAGGGGTTCCCAAATACGAACAGAGCGATAGATGGCACCCACACCCAAAACAAAAACACCATCCCAAAACGGTTTCAACTGTGTGAACAGAAAAGGATTCCACTTTTTATGTGCAGGTGATGCGATGCGTAAATTACACTGCTGAATGTGGTGGCAAAGTGGCCCAACTTGTTCTGCAGAACAGCAATGTTGGCCTATACGCCTACAGGAGAGAGCTGTTGAGGAGGGATGGCTTATTGGTGAGTGTTGCCTTCTCATTTAAAGTGTATTTAACATTGCTAAAGCAACTTGAATCGTCAAATGGTCCTCTTTGTAGCCATGTTTTAATATTTACTGGTCAAGCCACAACTGCAGGGAGCCAATTAAAACATTTTGGTTGTACTCAATCTCTGACACGAGCCTTTTCCCACCTGTGTTTCGTGGGTGTTTATTTTCTGTCTCTGTGTATGTCCCCAGACAGGACTGTTTCGGTTTTCGGTCGTTCATTTTTGTATTTCAGTGTTCATTTTGATTAAACATTATGGACACTTACCACGCTGCGCATTGGTCCTCCGATCCTTCTCGCTACTCCTCCTCAGAAGAGGTACGACCATTCTAAATTCCATTCGTAAGTAGTATTTTAGTTTAGTTTAACAATATTGATAAATGAGGCCTATGGCCTGTTTAAATTTAATTGATAGCCTCAGAATATATTAATAGTAAATCCATAATGTGTTGGTTTTCAAATATCGAGATGATTCGAATTTGTTAAACGCAAAATTAAAATGGAACTTCCTTCAATCTCTTCCGGATCAATCATGATGAGGAATTCACAAGTCCTTCCACATTGAAACGAGAAAGATGTAGCCTTCACAGGGCTGCCCGGCCATAGTAAGTCTTCCAAAAGACCAGCGAGAGAGAGATGAGCTCGCTCTGTGTCTGTCAGCTTGGGCTTTATCTCATCACCAGGACATTAATACACTGGGCACCTGAGAGGAGTCAGAAGAGTCACGCATTGTGACCTTTTCTCAAATAGCGGCTCAAAGACCTCAGTGACTTTTATAATGGGCCACTCTAGTCTGCTCACCTAGATATCTACAGTAATGGAGAGCCTAGAAGATTTAGCCCTACTCACTATATTGTTCCATTCAATATTTTAGTCTGCTTAGTAACAAATGTAAAATGCCAAGACCACAGGTAGTCACAAAGAAACAGGCATTAACCACAGCTAGATAGGCTTTCAGATATAAGTGTTTTATCAAGTATCCAGTGTTTATCTGTGCTGGCTCTAATTAGCAGGCCCTGACAAGCTGGGTGACAGCTGTTTCTGCTGCAGCTGAGGCAGCCTTAACCAGCGCAAATGAGATCAATTAGGCCTGATCAAAGCAGGAGATTACAGCTGTTTGTGAGACGGGCCTGAGTCATGCCATCCTGATTCATTATTCAGCCTGCCTCTGCTCTGCCACCCAGGCACAGACGCCCATCATTCAGGCCCTCTACGTCAGCGCAGACGGGGAACGGGTGAAGCATAACATTAACCGATTTGTTTGTTTTTCAAGTTATTGTGCACTTATTCCCTTTGGGAATAGTTTTTTAGAGTAACCTTATTTACAAACTTGGTGGCGTGGTTTTATATATTTTAATTGTTGGTTATTTCTGGGGCTTTAAGTGACAATAGCAGATCAAAAACCGTCCACTGGGAATAATTGTGTGATACCAAGCGGCAATATTCATTTTCTTGGGGAGAAAAGGTGAATTGAATAGAGAGAAAGACAGAGAGAGACAGAGGTGTGTTGCAATGAGGAGAGAGACAATCCATAATCACACGGTTCACTATGTCTCCCCGGGAGATCCATCCTTAGTAAGATTGCTGCAGTCACTTCTAACGCTTGGCCATCTCATTTGGAGAGATCAAAGGGGATCAGACAGTATCAGAGGCTGGCGGAAGCATCTCCACAATCAGAGCAGACTACTGGTGACTACTGATCATCTTTGCTGCGGCCTCACAGTCTACAGGAACACTATCATTGTACTGAGGTTCTATCGAGTTCTGGATCAATCCACTACATGCTGAAAATCAAGGATAAATCATTAAGGTAAGAGCAGTAAAAAACCTTCCCCCAATCCTAGCTAGCTTCCTTTAACTCTCATAGTTCAGGGGCAGCACGGAGACTGAGTGGGACTTTTTTTTTGTTTCACTCTCTCTCTCTCTTCCCTTTCTCTGAATTGGACCCACAGCTGTTTCCTGTTCCCCGTCGCTGCACCATGTAAAGGGGGAGATACTAGAGTTCTCTTCTGCTGCGTTGCTGTGTCTGAGGATGGCTCTGGGGATATGCCTGCCAGTATGTAGTACAGCATATCCCTTCTCTCTCTCACACACACACTGACTCCCCCTCTCACTCCATCAATCCACAGCATGCTAAATAACTCATGAGAACAAGTGGGCTGGAAACAAGCTGGCTCTGAAATCCACACAGGCTTTGATCTCTACCAAGACTTTTACATCAAGGATCTAATTGTACGGATTTCAGAATTATGCCATCCTGTGAATCCCGTTTGAGGCTTCTTTCCTTCATATATTCTGGATTTGGATCAGAGAAGATCACTCACCCTGTGCTGTTTTCCTTTGAATGTGAAAGTTATATTGCTTGAAAGAGTTTCATGAGATCATTGTTGGGTATTTGAGAGTGTATTTCTGACCGGTCAGTTCAAGACAACCTGGTGTGCTGCCAATGGATCAGTGGTGCTGAGACTGTGAATAAGTCCAGAGCAATAACAAATACCCACTGGGCACAGATGTCAATTCAATGTCTACTCCACGTTGGTTCAACATAATTTAATTGAAATGATGTGGAAATAACATTGATTCAACCAGTGTGTACCCAGTGGGTAGGAGTGTCTTCAGTTTACCTCTCTCCTGTTCTCTCCTTCACTTGTTCAATCTACCTCTCTTCTTCCACTATTCTAAACTCAGCTAAAAAAGAAACGTCCTCTCACTGTCAACTGCGTTCAAATCCGACCATCGCCCCCGGTGAGACAAAACCGCAACTCGTCAGTGAAGAGCACTTTTTGCCAGTCCTGTCTGGTCAAGCAACGGTGGGTTTGTGCCCATAGGCGACATTGTTGCCGGTGATGTCTGGCGAGGACCTGCCTTACAACAGGCCTGCCTTACAACAGGCCTACAAGCCCTCAGTCCAGCCTCTCTCAGCCTATTGCGGACAGTCTGAGAACTGATGGAGGGATTGTGCATTCCTGGTGTAACTCGGGCAGTTGTTGTTGCCATCCTGTACCTGTCCCGCAGGTGTGATGTTCGGATGTACCGATCCTGTGCAGGTGTTGTTACATGTGGTCTGCCACTGTGAGGACGATCAGCTGTCCGCCCTGTCTCCCTGTAGTGCTGTCTTAGGCGTCTCACAGTACGGACATTGCAATTTATTGCCCTGGCCACATCTGCAGTCCTCATGCCTCCTTGCAGCATGCCTAAGGCATGTTCACGCAGATGAGCAGGGAACCTGGGCATCTTTCTGCTGTTTTTTTTTGCTGTGTCAGTAGAAATGCCTCTTAAGTGTCCTAAGTTTTCATAACTGTGACCTTAATTGTCTACCATCTGTAAGCTGTTAGTGTCTTAATGACCGTTCCACAGGTGCATGTTCATGAATTGTTTATGGTTCATCGAACAAGTATGGGAAACCGTGTTTAAACCCTTTACAATGAAGATCTGTGAAGTTATTTGGATTTTTGCGAATTATCTTTGAAAGACAGGGTCCTGAAAAAGGGACATTTCTTTTTTCTGAGTTTATTTTCCCCATCTAAGTGACTGTTTTACTATTTTAATCCCTCACTCTGGATTTCTGTCTCCGTTATATGCCATTATTTTCATTCAGCCTCACGTGTCCCTCTAACTGTGTTCCCCCATTCTTTCTCAGCTTGTTTTCCCTTAGCGCTCTCCTTCTCATCTCCTTTCTCCATCAATACAAGTGGGCTCAGACAGTTTGGCAGGCCACTCAGACATCAGGGTCATGTGAAGGGAATGTCTGGGGGAGTAGAAACCACTTCTCTATCTACCTGTGTCTTCTCGATCTCTTTCTCTCTCTCTGCCCCACCTCTCCAGACAGCCAACAGTCACCCTGCCACTCACCTTTCCTAAAAGCCAGACCACAGATGCTCTTCAGTCTTTCAGCAGCACCTGATTTACCACTGAGAGTGGCTATACCGTCTGTGTGTCATGTTGCTAGATCCCAGTCTATAAACTCTGTAATTATGTGACCTTTGCCTGTCAGAACAGTGACAGATGCAGCGTGAATAGACTGGTCCTGGATCTGCCAGCTGGCCTGAGCTGCACAGACTCACCTGCTGATGGGTATGTCTTCTGTCCACAGCTCCTCTCCACTGTCGGTTAGCACACACCTTTACGGCTTGAGCTCTAGCTATCATTCCACACACATTTACATTACATTTAAGTCATTTAGCAGACGCTCTTATCCAGAGCGACTTACAAATTGGTGCATTCACCTTATGACATCCAGTGGAACAGCCACTTTACAATAGTGCATCTAAATCTTTTAAGGGGGGGTGAGAAGGATTACTTTATCCTATCCTAGGTATTCCTTAAAAAGGTGGGGTTTCAGGTGTCTCCGGAAGGTGGTGATTGACTCCGCTGTCCTGGCGTCGTGAGGGAGTTTGTTCCACCATTGGGGGGCCAGAGCAACGAACAGTTTTGACTGGGCTGAGCGGGAACTGTACTTCCTCAGTGGTAGGGAGGCGAGCAGGCCAGAGGTGGATGAACGCAGTGCCCTTGTTTGGGTGTAGGGCCTGATCAGAGCCTGGAGGTACTGAGGTGCCGTTCCCCTCACAGCTCCGTAGGCAAGCACCATGGTCTTGTAGCGGATGCGAGCTTCAACTGGAAGCCAGTGGAGAGAGCGGAGGAGCGGGGTGACACACCTTTCATGGCTTGAGCTCTAGCTATCATTCCACACACCTTTCATGGCTTGAGCTCTAGCTATAGTTCCACACACAACTACTTTGGGTGGGTATCATGCGTGCAGGATGGCATGCACCACTGAGCTTGCTTGATCGGATAGCATGTACCATAGTATGCGTCAGTGACCAGGCTGAGTGACATCAACCATAGATGACAACAGAAGCAGAGTGAAAGGGCATTTTGAGTGAGTGGGCTGATATGAGAGCATTTTCCTGGAGAGCCTATTTCCTCAGATCTGTGGAAGACTTTGCTGCCTCTCTGACTTTGGAAAATATGAATGTGTAAATATAATACATAAATCCCAGAGAGAGGTATCCAAAATGAGAATGATTGGTGAATATCCCCTTCCAGATTAGTTTTAGCCCATCATTTCAGGCCAAATGAACTTTAACAGTGGTTGTGATTTGAAAATCTCTGCACTCACTACCGAGTCAAACGCCTTGGATATGACCCTGAGCAGGGAAGCAATTAAGTCAGCCAGGATGGAGACTGCATTAGCCAATGTGATTACCACCTTACATATGAAAATAACCCCCATCGGTAGAGGTGAACTGCCCGAGTGTCCGGCGGGATGACTGACAGATTGCTAATAAGGTGAAGAGGCAGAG
The DNA here is from genome assembly GCF_023373465.1 of Oncorhynchus keta. NCBI lineage: Eukaryota > Metazoa > Chordata > Actinopteri > Salmoniformes > Salmonidae > Oncorhynchus > Oncorhynchus keta. The sequence goes on along the minus strand of NC_068452.1, from coordinate 29,854,373 downwards.
ACACGGTCGGTACCAAACCTAACCTTCCTCATTTCGGATGCCTCTGGGCAGACTCAGCACCAGTGGCCCAGATCTGGATGATACTACCCAGCTAGCACATTTGGTTCCTTGGGAGTTGTGGGAAAGTATGTGTTGGTTTCATGTTAGTTCTGGGAACAAAGCCATACGTTTCTGACCAGTAAAACTGGTTTATATTCTGAGAACGGAAGTGATCATTTTGGCTGTTCTAGGAACATTTATTTTTAAGTTGCTGGGAGGTTCTGAGAATGTTTTACTCTGGTTTCTTAATTTTTTTTCTGGGAGGTTAATTAACGCTCTGAGAACGGGAATTATAGATTATTTTAAGTGTAATTGAAAGTTATTCATGAACCGACTACTTATTTCCTTAGGCATTAATAATAGAAACATTTATTTTTTGTGACACGGCATCAGTGAAATTCAAACCGATAATCATCTGTCCTCTATCCATGGAATTAGTCCACTGCACCACCAGGATGGAGTGAGAATGCCATTTTTTTGTTGCATACAAAGCTGTTCCTTTTAGTCATTAAAACAGACCCCATTTCAAAGGGAAATAAGCATTCATTAAGATCAAGTGTGGCCAATTAGTGGGCGAGGTCAACCAACACACAACAAAAGAGCCTAGAGAGAGTTTTGTTGATGCTGAAAATGTTATTTACAAATATATACATTCCAATCATAGAACGTTCTCTGAACGGAAAGTCTTCTTAACATTCTTGGAACAATTTGAGAACATGACTTTAAGTAGAACCATGAGGCAACCGGTAGGAAACGTTATAATATACTGAAATTCTGTTGTTCCTTAACATTCTCTAAACTATTTGAAAACATTCCCAATGTCAAACCAGTTGGAGAATGTTTCTAGAACATTACCAGAATTGAAATGTAACCATGTTTGAACCTTTAGGAAACGTTCTGTTAAATTAATGAAATGCCAAGAAAATAATATAATTTTGTCAAGTTCCTCAGTTCCTGTGCTGAGAATGTTCCAAAACCAAGCAACTATCCTACAACCATTCCCAGAAAGTTGTGGGAAGGTTGTATACAAAATAACCATAGGAAAACCACGCTCTCACCAAGCTCTAAGAAACATATGGTTCTCAGAACGGGTATAGTCTAGAGCTGGTTCCCCCCTGTTTAGACTGCTCTCTCTCTCTACCTACCTGCCTGCCATGTGTCTTGCCTCTGGCCCAATTCAAATTGGACTAGCTTCCCTCAGAGAGACAGGGCAGGCTTATCATGCATGCACAGCACCCTCTGTGTGTCTAAGGGAGGTGCAGGACGGTTTGAGTCAGGAAGTACAGACGTAGACAGGGATTGTATCTGCATGCTTTGGGTCCTGCACTTTTATACATGCTATGAATGTTTTGGTGAGAATCACATTACTTTATGTACATATGTGGGTGTGCATGAATATGCAATATTTGCATTTTGGGTATTTTTCTACACACAGACTTTTAATGAGCTCTGCCCCCTTTTAATGAGCTCTGTGCTCTCTCTCACACACATAATATGCACATACATTTACACCGACTTTACACACGCCCACTCACATACAATCATCATATACGCTGCAACTACTCTGTTTTATCATACATCCTGATGCCTAGTTACCTAGTGGTGTTAGGTGACAACTGTAAGCTCACAGAATGGGACAGCCAACTGCTGAAGCGAGTAGCAAGTAAAAATGGTTTGTCCTCGGTTGCAACACTCACTACCGAGTTCCAAACTGCCTCTGGATTCAACATCAGCAAAATAACTGTTCGTTGGGAACTTCCTCCAATGGGTTTCCATGGCCGAGCAGCCGCACACAAGCCTGAAATCACCATGCGCAATGTCAAGCGTTGGCTGTAGTGGCGTAAAGCTAGCCGTTATTGAATAAGAACACCTCCTACCAGCTGCCCACTGCACTGAAGATAGGAAACACTGTCACCACCGATAAATCCACTATAATTGAGAATTTCAATAAGCATTTTTCTACGGCTGGCCATGCTTTCAACCTGGCTACCCCTACCCCGGTCAACAGCACTGTACCCCCCACAGCAACTCGCCCAAGCCTTTCCCATTTCTTCTTCTCCCAAAAGCTGATGTTCTGAAGGAGCTGCAAAATCTGGACCCCTACAAATCAGCCGGGCTAGACAATCTGGACCCTTTCTTTCTAAAATTATCTGCAGAAATTGCTGCCCCCCCTATTACGAGCCTGTTCAACCTCTCTTTCGTGTCTTCTAAGATTCCCAAAGATTGGAAAGCAGCTGCAGTCATCCCCATCTTCAAAGGGGGTACACTCTTGACCCAAACTGCTACAGACCTATATCTATCCTACCCTGCCGTTCTAAGGTCTTCGAAAGACAAGTCAACAAACAGATTACTGACCATTTCGAATCCCACCATACCTTCTCCGCTATGCAATCTGGTTTCAGAGCTGGTCATGGGTGCACCTCAGCCACGCTCAAGGTCTTAAACGATATCTTAACCGCCATCGATAAGAAACAATACTGTGCAGCCGTATTCATTGACCTGGCCAAGGCTTTCGACTCTGTCAATCACCACATCCTCAATGGCAGACTCGACAGCCTTGTTTTATCAAATGAATGCCTCGCCTGGTTCACCAACTACTTCTCTGATAGAGTTCAATGTGTCAAATCAGAGGGTCTGTTGTCCGGACCTCTGGCAGTCTCTATGGGGATGCCACAGGGTTCAATTCTTGGACTGACTCTCTTCTCTGTATACATCAATGATGTTGCTCTTGCTGCTGGTGAGTCTCTGATCCACCTCTATGCAGACAACACCATTCTGTATACTTCTGGCCCTTCTTTGGATACTGTGTTAACAACCCTCCAGGCGAGCTTCAATGCCATACAACTCTCCTTCCGTGGCCTCCAATTGCTCTTAAAACTAAATGCATGCTCTTCAACCGATCGCTACCTGAACCTACCCGCCTGTCCAACATCACTACTCTGGACAGCTCTGACTTAGAATATGTGGACAACTACAAATACCTAGGTGTCTGGTTAGACTGTAAATTCTCCTTCCAGACTCACAACAAACATATCCAATCCAAAGTTAAATCTAGAATTAGCTTCCTTTTTTGCAACAAAGCATCCTTCACTCATGCTGCCAAACATACCCTTGTAAAACTGACCATCCTACCAATCCTAGACTTCGGCGATGTCATTTACAAAATAGCCTCCAATACCCTACTCAATAAATTGGATGCAGTCTATCACTGTGCCATCCGTTTTGTCACCAAAGCCCCATTTACTACCCACCACTGCGACCTGTACGCTCTCGTTGGCTGGCCCTCTCTTCATACTCGTTGCCAAACCCACTGGCTCCAGGTCATCTACAAGACCCTGCTAGGTAAAGTCCCCCCTTATCTCAGCTCGCTGGTCACCATAGCAGCACCCACCTGAAGCATGCGCTCCAGCAGGTATATCTCTCTGGTCACCCCCAAAACCAATTCTTCCTTTGGCAGCCTCTCCTTCCAGTTCTCTGCTGCCAATGACTGGAACGAACTACAAAAATCTCTGAAACTGGAAACACTTATCTCCCTCACTAGCTTTAAGCACCAGCTGTCAAGGCAGCTCACAGATTACTGCACCTGTACATAGCCCATCTTCAATTTAGCCCAAACAACTACCTCTTTCCCTATTGTATTTATTTATTTATTTTGCTCCTTTGCACCCCATTATTTCTCTCTACTTTGCACATTCTTCCACTGCAAATCAACCATTCCAGTGTTTTACTTGCTATATTGTATTTACTTTGCCACCAGGGCCTTTTTTTGCCTTTACCTCCCTTGTCTCACCTCATTTGCTCACATTGTATATAGACTTATTTTTCTACTGTATTATTGACTGTATGTTTGTTTTACTCCATGTGTAACTCTGTGTTGTTGTATATGTCGAACTGCTTTGCTTTATCTTGGCCAGAACTTGTTCTCAACTTGCCTGGTTTAATAAAGGTGAGAACAAAATTGGACTCTGGAGCAGTGGAAACATATTCTCTGGAGTGATGAATCAGGCTTCACCATCTGGCAGTCCAACGGACGAATCTAGTCCGGAATAATGGTCTGGGGCTGTTTTTCATGGTTCGGGCTAGGCTCCTTACTTCTATTGAAGGGAAATCTTAACGCTACAGCATACAATGACATTCTATAGGATTCTGTACTTTTAACTTTGTGGCAACAGTTTGGTGAAGGCCCTTTCCTGTTTCAGCATCACAATGCCCCCGTGCACAAAGCGAGGACCATACAGAAATGGTTTGTCGAGATTGGTGTGTGGAAGAACTTGACTGGCCTGCACAGAGCCCTGACCTCAATCCCATCGAACACCTTTGGGATGAACTGGAACGCCGACTGCGGGCCTAATCGCCCAACATCAGTACCCGACTTCACGAATGCTCTTGTGGGTGAATGGAAGCAAGTCCCCACTGCAATGTTCCAACATCTAGTGGAAAGCCTTCCCAGAAGAGTGGAGACTGTTGTGTCAGCAAAGGTGGGACCAACTCCATATTAATGTCCATTATTTTGGAATGAGACATTCGACGAGCAGGTGTCCACATCATTTTGGTCATGTAGTGTATCTACCTCTATCACTCCAGTATCCCTGCACATTGTAAATATGGTACTGCAACTGACCCTGTATATGGTATGCTTACATACTTTATTGTGTTGTTTTTATTTCTTATTTTTATTTCTTGTGTTTTTGTTCTACCTTGTTATTTTTAGTATTACATTGTTATTGATTACTGCATTGTCGGGGTTAGAGCTTGCAAGAAAGGCATTTGACTTGTGCATATGTCACGACCTACCGAAGTCGAAGCCTCTCCTTGTTCGGGCGGTGCTCGGCGGTCGACATCACCGGTCTTCTAGCCATCATTGATCCATTTTTCATTTTCCATTGGTTTTGTCTTGTCTTCCTACACACCTGGTTTCAATCCCATTCATTACCCGTTGTGTATTTAAACCTCTGTTTCCCCTCATGTCTTTGTCAGAGATGGTTTGTTATTTCAGTGTTGTGTTGGTGCGCGACGGGTCCTCGTACCCACTTTATTTATTGTTACATTTAGTGTTTGGGGTTTGCTTAGTTTATTTGTTATGAAATACTCCATTACACTCAGTTTGATTCTCCTGTGCCTGACTTCCCTGCCATCTATACACACGACTCTGACAGCATGTGACATTGAAACTTGAAAAACACAGCAAAAGAACAATACTGGAACAAAATGGAATCCTACTACAATGGCTCCGACAGTCGTTAGATGTAGCAAGGCTTGCAGACTATTACAGATTACAAAGGAAGACCCACCCGTGAGTTGCCCAGTGATGCCTCCCTCCCAGATGAACTAAATGCCTTCTATGCTCGTTTAGAGGTGAACAACATGAGCCATGCATGATGGTTCCCACTGTTCCTGGCGACTATGCCATCTAGCGCTCCATGGCTCAGGTGAGTAAGACTTTTAGAAGGGTTAACATTTGCAAGGCCAGGGACCAGACGCAATTCCAGGGCATGTGCTCAGAGCATCCACGCCTCCATCCACATCGACAGGGCTGTAGACATATCTTAGTTAACATGGTCCATACACACCCACACTGTCGAAGAGGGCACTATAGCACCTTTTCTCCCCCTGGAGGCTGAAAAGATTTGTCATCGGCCATCAGATCCCCAGGAGGATTTACAGCTGCACCATCGCAAGGATCTATAGAGAGTGGTGCGGACGGCCCAGTTCATCACTGGGGCTGAGCTCTGTGCCATCCAGGACCTTTATACCAGGCAGTGTCTGAGGAAGGCCCAGAAAATTCTTCTCTGTGAAGAGGAATGTTCCAAAATTCCTCCTGACAGTTGTGCAGGTCTGATCTGCAACTACATAAAATCTTTGGTTGAGATTATTGCTGCCAAATGAGGGTCAACCAGTTATTAAATCCAAGGGGTCACATACTTTTTCTACCCTGCACTGTGAATGTTTACACGGTATGTTTTTGTGTGTTAGTGATTTAAGCAGACTGTTTGTCTATTGTTGCGACCTAAATGAAGATCAGATACATTTTTAAGACCAATTTATGCAGAAATCCAGGTATTTCCAAAGGGCTCACATACTTTTTCTTGCCACTGTATGAAGCTTCATTCTTGTGTGTTTAATTTCTCATGTTTTTATTTTCTGTATTGCTGAGGAAGAGCTTGTAAGTCAAGATGTTCCAACCTGTGCTGTTGGCGCTCTACAGTCTAATCCTCTTATCTCCTGACCAGCGGAGATGCACTGTAGCTTATGAGATAATAATACATTATAGACCTCTCTGCTTCTTCAGTCCACTTTCACCTCGCAAAGTCACAGTTAGACCGCTGCTTAACACATGGTGGAGTTACACCAGCTGGGGAATGTGAACTGGCTATTTCTTGCAGCATTAGAGAAACATCTATGGTCTGTAATAGTTATGTCATTGGCAATGGTAGTGTGAGGGGATTGGGTTTTCCTTTCAGTAAATGCTACGGGATCTTTAGTGACTACAGAGTCAGGACCTCAGATTAGCATCTCAATCAAAAGGACGGTTGGGCGAAGGGAGTGCCTCCCCACTGGGCACAGATGTCAGTCAGTCTAGTTTTGATTTACATGTGGTTGAATTGTCAACTAACATGAATTCAACGTGAACTCAAACAAAAAATATCACCATGTCATTGAATTTAGTTTCAAAGTTAGTTGGAACAGGAAAAGCTCATCGCCTCCCTCGCCCCGTTCCCATCTCTCTCCTCCTCGCCATCCTTCAGTTCTCACTCCTGTGCCTGTGCTTTTTCAAGCTAAAGTTCAACTTGAGTTCACAGACAGGAAAATGATCATGAGAATGGTCTTAAATGTGTCTCTCCATTAAACTCGGGTGACGATGGCGTATAAGCACCTTCATTAAGCTGGCAAATTCCAATCATCTTCTCTCAACATATCTCATTAAAACTTATCTTATCTTGGCTAAGAGTGTTCAGAATTTCTGGAGCAGGTATGATGAGAATGTCTTTCACGTCACCTCAGCCAGTTTGTGCATGTCAGGCTAGTGTGGTAGAAAAAGTTGGCGGATTAATTCTGGCACTATAAAATGTTTTCATTAAATCCCAAATCACCTCGCCTAAATCATGTAACAAAAACATAATGTACAATATGCCACACCAATACTCAACAATGCAGTGTACTGTAGTTGTGATTCGAGTCAGTAGTAGATATCTACTGGACAAAACATTCAAGGAAGAAAGACCTAATTGGAAAAAGTTTCTCATTGCAGATTGAAATGCATGTCTCACCATTCCATTAATACAATTTACACTGTTGGACAGAATGATACATTTTCCTTTTTAATATCTGGATGGACTACCACAAAAAAACTTGTGCGGACATGACGTTGGCACAGACCATTAGAGGTAAGTTTGATATAGCTCTCAGGACTATGAATGGCCTGGTTCCCATAGGAACCCTGTATGGTAGACGGCTGTTTGAAGTTGGAGCTTGCAGGTTTGCCTGTAGACATCCTCCCTCTCTCTCTCTCTTCAGGCCTGAAGGTAGGTTCATCTTTCTCATTTCTACCATCTCTATTTTCCCCCTGCAGAGTTTGCGAGGCTCTCTGTTACTTCCAGAGAGGAGTGATACACAACCTGGCAATGGCATCTTAATCAGGACAACCACAGGAGGGAGAAGACCGTGGGAGGACAAACAGGAGTTTGGAACTAAAACTTTGTTTAGTCATCAGAGCAGATTGTCTGATGTGTCGGTTAATGTCATTCTCTGAAATGATAGATTCAGTCATGTGTTTGAGTGTCTTCCATGTGTTTATGAAAGAGTGACCTACTTGTCTATACCAGTGAAAGATTTGTAAAATTCACATCAGATGTTATAGAAATGTCTCTGTCAGTTTCCTTCACTAAATCCATATTGGTGCCTCTATATCAAAATCTATGTAAATGAATACGAGTACATTATTGGTAGCCTCAACAAGTTAAAAAAAATGACGTTCATTTTACACCAAGGTCAGGGAATGGGAAATGCTGATGAGGGCTGTCAACCCTGTTGGTTGCAAAGGGATAATTGAATGATTGTCTACGATATATGGGCTTTCAACATCTACCTCCAGTTCAATCTCCCTCATGGATGGGCTCCCCTGCAAACTCACTTTACTGGGTCTCATCATGGTATTGGGGTATGGCAACTGTGGAGTGTATAAGTTTGTGTTTGATGGTTTCTTCAGTAAATCATTGGTGTCTACAAAACAAAATCCTGAAGTCGGACAGACCAATATCGCAAAGAACTGTAGAGCTGCTGGTTGTGGTGAGATGAGTGAGAGGTGGGATCTATTGCACCTAGAGCCATGGAGAAGGCAACACTACTCTCCGTCCCAACAGAACTCACTCTGAGATCTGCACCATCTAAATGCAGCCTTACACCCACTCTGGCAACCTACTCACGAATTGTCTGTGGGTATTTAGGCACCACTCCATGAACTAAATGAGTCCAAGCCAACAGTGCCTGCAGAGAAATCACCAACTCTGAAAGAAGTCATTAGAACATTCTCTTCCATTTGGCTTTGTGAAATTGACCAAAAAAGATGGATGACAGCTTTACACTCAATTGCTTTTCTAAATCTACAGACTCATGCATGTCTCAAAGACGTAACCTGACTCTTAAACTTGTTTTAGAGTTGTACCAGAATGTTTCAATTGTCTTTATTAATCAACATTTGTATGTACAAATATACTAATGTATGAGACATGGAAAATATTACATCTAGTAGTGCATCTACTGTACAAATTTCCCAATTGATCAAAGTATTTCACAAAACATTACATTCCATACAGTATCTGCATGTCACTTGAAGCAATGCAGATATGAGCAACTATAGCATTGCAATACAATTATCAGGGATATCATTTTGAATCCCCTCATTTCTGTGTTCCTCATAACTCCACCCCCCTAACATTCCTGTTGTTGGACCCAATGTAGTCCATAAAGACTATTGTAAAACGTTCAACTTATAGCAGCGTCATCACTATCAGGGAACAGTACAATCATGCATTTCCCTGAGATGCATTATGTCAGCCACACGACTTGTTTGGCAGCCATTTTGTGGGTTTGGCGACCGGGTATTCTAGTAATTTCAGAATTGCCAATGTACTGAGCCTCTGGTCAGAGCAGCAGGTAGGGAGTCTCATTTTTCTCACTAACATTATCCAGTTGTCCAGTTCCGTGAAGCATTCCCCCCTGTGCTATAATGATACCAGCAGTGATCTTTTGTACAGCTGCTCCTCTACCCCATGGCGACCGACCCTACTGGTACCTGTGTCACCCACAGTGACCTCCAGCAGGGCCATCCTCCTCAGTGTCCCTCCCACCTATAGAAATGGCCCCTGGGATGGCCAAGGCTGAGGGAGGGGTGGCAGGTCATCTTCCCCCAGGTGCTGGTCACAGTCATAAGCAGTCCCTGCACAGTGCCACCTGGCCCTTACGGTAGTCCCTACAGGGACAGAGGCGGTGGTACTTGTTGTTGGCCCCGGCACAGCTGAACAGCAGAGGGTCTTTCTGGAGGCCACACTCACTACTCTCCACTGAGAAGGCTGGGAAGATGTGGTTGATCTCAGCCTCCACCCCATCACACTGCACCTCCAGCCTGGGTAGAGACACCAGAGAAACATTTCTTTATATATCATTATTCATATTAAGTCATGTGATTTACATTATAATCAATGGTTTTTAAAAAAGGCTTCATAAATGGCTATCAATATCATTACACCAAAGTACATTGGGTAGTGCATTAGAATGAGGGAGGATATTCAGAAGAATTTAAGATGTTTGTTTCCTCAGTGATTGTGCTGTATAACAGAATCTGCTAAATTACAAGATGTAATGTTGTGTAACAGATGGTGACGTCATCACATGGTGGTGGAGGAGGGAGGCAGCAGCAGCAGCAGCAGCTCACCCGCTGAAGGCCTCTTTGATATTGATGAAGCGGTAGAAGGCGGGCTCACAGATCAGGCCTGCGCTCTGGCACGCATCTATACATGACTGGCCCTCCAGGGAGGCCAGCAGCCTCAGGGCGCTAAGCGGGGGCCAAGAGGGGGGAGTGCTGATGTTGGAGGCCCAGGCCAGAGCACTAGAGTTGGGCAGCAGGACAAAGGGGCTGGGGGGGCTGCCTGGCCAACTGCTGGAGGTATTCGCTGAGGGAAATGGAGCTTCTGGTGCACAGAATTCCTGCCGAGTACAATACAACAGAATAACTTCACAATATGGCTATTGTGTAGTTAGTTAATCTGGCTATTCAGCATTACATTCATCAGTCAATTCTACTGTAGCCTACATTCAGCATTGACGTGGCAGGTAGCCTCGTGGTTAGAGCGTTGAGCCAGTAACAAAAAAGGTCGGAACAAAAATACCCAAGCCAACAAGTTGAAAAATCTGTCGGTGCCGTTGAGCAAGGCTTAACCCAAATTTGCTCCAGGTGGGCTGTACTAATATGGCTGACCCTGTAAAACAACACATTTTACTGCACCTGTGTGTGACAGTATATATATATTTTTTTAATTAATTCAGCTGTGAACTATACATTCATTCATTAGTTATACATTCTGATGGGTTCTGATTTAGACAGAATAATAAAAGCAGCATCACCATAGCTCTTATGACATACACATTGCCTTCCAGCCTCCTGGAATAATATAATACAGTACGAGTCAAAGTTTGGACACACCTACTCATTCAAGGGTTTCTTTATTTTTACAATTTTCTACACAAGTAAAATAATAGTGAAGACATCAAAACCAGGAAATAACACACATGGAATCATGCAGTAAACAAATCAAAATATATTTTATATTTGAGATTCTTCAAAGTAGCCACCCTTTGCCTTGACAGCTTTGAACACTATTGGCATTCTCTCAAACCAGCTCATGAGGTAGTCACCTGGAATACATTTCAATTAACAGGTTTGCGTTGTTAATTTGTGGAATTTCTTTCCTTCTTAATCCGTTTGAGTCAATCAGGTGTGGTGTGACAAGGTAGAAGTGGTATACAGAAGATAGCCCTATTTGGTAAAAGACCAAGTCCATATTATGGCAAGAACAGCTCAAATAAGCAAAGAGAAACGACAGTTCATCATTACTTTAAGACATGAAGGTCAGTCAATACGTAAAAATAATTACTTTTAAAGTGTCTTCAAAGTGCAGTCACAAAAAACATCAAGCGCTATGAGGAAACTGGTTCTCATGAGGACCGCCACAGGAAAGGAAGAACCAGAGTTACCTCTGCTGTAGAGGATAAGTTCATTAGAGTTAACTGCACCTCAGATTGCAGCCCAAATAAATGCTTCAGCGTTCAAGTAACAGACACATCAACATCAACTGTTCAGAGGAGACTGGGTGAATCAGGCCATTGTCGAATTGCTGCAAAGAAACCACTACTAAAGGACACCAATAAGAAAAAGCGGCTTGCTTTGGCCAAGAAACACAATCAATGGACATTAGACTGGTGCAAATCTGGCCTTTGATCTGATGAGTCTAAATTTGCGATTTTTTTGTTTTGTTTCCAGCCGCCATGTCTTTGTGAGACACAGAGTAGGTGAACGGATGATCTCTGCATGTGTGGTTCCCCCCGGGAAGCATGGAAGAGGAGGTGTGATGGTGTGGGGGTGCTTTGCTGGTGACACTGTCTGTGATTTATGAATGAGTTGGTGTGTCAGAACTTTTGACTGGTACTGTATATACACACATACCGGTATACATAATTTTGATAGCAGGACACTGTAAAGTCCATTATCCCTCTGAAGAGTATAAATCCGAAGCAACCTGCCTACACAGTTTGAAGAACAGCATAGCTACTGTAGTAGGTAGAAGCTGTGTGCTGGAAACCCTAGGTAGAGCATGGGTGAAATAGGCAATGTGGTGCTCATGGGAATTTCCTTTATTTTTTTCAGCTTCAGCCTATTTTCAATTAAAACCTTGTTTTTAAATTCCAAGGTTTTTACACTGGAAGGTGATTATGCAACATTATTATACAACATAATTAAGCAATAAGGCCCAGGGTGGGGTGGGGGGGTAATATGGCCAACATACCACGGCTAAGGGCTGTTCAACATCTCAACCACTATTTGTATCAGTTTGAATCATTTTCAATGGGGGCTTTTATTTTGAAGGTGAACCGCAAATTCCACTATTGTGGCTAGCTTCACACAGTTGTGCGCGATAGAGTTGAAAAATATCCAACACTTGGCAGAGTAGTTAGTTTGGCACTGTGTAAGAGTGTCCTGGAAAGTATTACGGATATTAAACTGATGAGTTTCTCTGATGCTAGCAAGCATGCATTTGCACAGCTTACATATTCTTTCAGAAATGCTACAAAAAGGCACTTAACGGACAGAAATGAGCACGTGAGAGGATAAATTATAAATGGACAAAAAACTGTTACACCTACACATTCAGTCAATCTGGCATTTTTTAAATCCTGATGGTCGCTTTATAGAAGCTATAGTCTCGTTTAACTCGACGTCTAGAATTTTAGCTAGGTAGGCGCAAGAAATACTCTGCTATGTGGTTCTCAGTAATGCCTCATGACAAGAGGCGGGGAGTGTGTTGAATACCATCAATCAAGTTGATTTGCGAATTTTCATTGAGATTGGTGTCATATTGGCTTAGATATGATGGTAGGGAGATATGAATTTAACACTGAACTATCGTCATGTCTATAATACAGTTATGTCACCAATAATCAAATGAGTTTCAGACAGGAATCAACCCTGGGAGAGCACCTCCCCCAGTCAGTCCTATTCATAAGGAACAGGTAATAATATTTCTGTGACATCTTCCTCTGACCCCCAGTCCAGTTTATTAAACAGGCTCCCAGCGCCCTGCTGCAATAACCAGGCCTCCTCCACTCCACCACACCACAGCCCCCCAGTCCGGTTTATTAAACTGGCTCCCAGCGCCCTGCTGCAATAACCAGGCCTCCTCCACTCCACCACACCACAGCCCCCCAGTCCGGTTTATTAAACAGGCTCCCAGCGCCCTGCTGCAATAACCAGGCCTCCTCCACTCCACCACACCACAGCCCCCCAGTCCGGTTTATTAAACAGGCTCCCAGCGCCCTGCTGCAATAACCAGGCCTCCTCCACTCCACCACACCACAGCCCCCCAGTCCGGTTTATTAAACAGGCTCCCAGCGCCCTGCTGCAATAACCAGGCCTCCTCCACTCCACCACACCACAGCCCCCAGTCCGGTTTATTAAACAGGCTCTCAGCGCCCTGCTGCAATAACCAGGCCTCCTCCACTCCACCACACCACAGCCCCCAGTCCGGTTTATTAAACAGGCTCCCAGCGCCCTGCTGCAATAACCAGGCCTCCTCCACTCCACCACACCACAGCCCCCAGTCCGGTTTATTAAACAGGCTCCCAGCGCCCTGCTGCAATAACCAGGCCTCCTCCACTCCACCACACCACAGCCCCCAGTCCAGTTTATTAAACAGGTTCCCAGCACCCTGGTGCAATAACCAGGCCTCACCACACCCCCGGCCCTGGGCTACTGCTCAACAGGAAAACAGGGCGAGCTGTCACCCACCTCATCCGGAGTCTGTGTGCGTGTGTGCGTGTGTGCGTGTGTGCGTGTGTGCGTGTGTGCGTGTGTGCGTGTGTGTGTGTGGTGTGTGTGTGTGTGTGTGTGTGTGTGTGTGTCATTAGAAAGCAGTATAAAAATTAGAAATAAAGAATCCGTGAGGATCATAGGGGTCAGTGCTGCCCACGGAGGAGGATAGAAGGGTTGTTGCTGATTGGGAGTCTGGTCTCGTACATGCCAGGCGGGCAGTCTCAGTCAGTCACAGCCCACTGAGCACACTACTCTGTGTGTGATGGGCAGATGGGGCAGTGGATCAAAGCTGGTCATAGGCCACCCTATTTCCCCTTTTCTCCCACTGCCACGGCCTTAACCAGACTGGCAGACAGGCCCCTCGGTGCACCGCACAAATCATCTCAGCATGATGAACGTACTGGAGCATGACAATGTGTATAATTGTGCAAGGAAATATAGTGTGTGTGTGTGTGTGGTTGTGGACATGTTTAACCACAATAATAGTAAACAAACACACATTTGACCAACTGGTGACATTTTGTTTAACCCCACAAGGTCAAATGTTACAATTAGGTTCAGGGTTTGGAGCTAGGGTTAGGGAAAATAAGATTTTGAATGGACTGAATTGTGTGTCCCCACGTGGTTAGTTAAACAGGACTGTGTGTGTGTGTATAAATGAGCTCTTTTATTTGTATACAGCACAGTGTGACTTCATCTTGCCTGTGTATAAATAAATGTGGATGAGGTTGGCCGGTGTATGCAACACAAACCCACCTGGTTCTGTATGTAAGCATGCACTCTCTCCAGCATCCCCTCACAGGTGTACTCATAGGGCAGATATGGCTCCACCTGCAGAAAGGGAATCACACACCATCGGCCTTAGACCTCTAACACCACAGCCATAATAGTACTGCAACGGTTTACCGTTAATCAAAGCTGACGTATTCATTAAGGTCACTGAACGGCTTCATTATGAGCTGCTTCATATTATAACCAATGACCTCATACATCACAGGTGACAGCCTTGATTTCATTACTCTATTAACATGGACTACATCAATATGACAAACAATGGATTAAGCTGACAATCGACCACGGGTTATGTACGAGCTGCTAAACCGAGTGTCTGAATCTTTTTAACAACTCACTGGGAGGATGTGGTGATCATCCTACTTTTGACCTTTACCAGATGATGTGAAAGCACATTTCATAGAGTTACAGGTGAGAACGTATGTTACATACACGACAGATGCTGTGACACTGCAGTGAAAACAGCACAGAGAAGGCATCTCTTTTCAATGCAGCAGTAAACACATGTTAGTCATCAGTGTCAAAGGATGAAGTCTGCAGGTCAATGCTTTCTATTTTGCTGTTATCCAAAGCCTATTTGGGTTCGATTACATAAATAATTAATGATACATGTTGGAGTGGGAAATGTTCAATGAGTGTGATGGTACTGTAGTCCCATTCCACATCACCTAACCTAAGATGTCTGTGCCATTTAAAAGAGATCTCATTGTTTACCATCAGGCCTCTCAGAGGCACTTGGGCTTTTAAACTGATAAATGGTTCCTTTTAGCATTCACTTCCTTTTAGCGCTCACTTACTCGTTTATTTCATCTGAGTTTAATGAAATGTATCTGGCACGTCATCAGCTATTCCAGAATGCAATTTGCCTTTTGGGCATCTTTATATAATGGAAAGAAAGGAACAGGAAAACACAGCTCTCCATGGAGTCGGAATTCAGCTTTAGAATACATGTACATCTCTAAACCGACCTGATTACAATATCACCAATGGTGTAAAGTACTTAACTAGTACTTTCTAGTATTTTTACTTAAGTCGTTTTTTGTGGGGTATCTGTACTTTAATTGACTATTTATATTTTTGACAACTTTTACTTCACTACTTTCCTGAAGAAAATAATGTACTTTTTACTCCATAAATTTTCCCTGACACCCAGAAGTACGAGTTACATTTCGAATGCTTAGCAGGTCAGAAAGATGTGCCAATTCACACACATCATGAGAACAACCCCGGCTATCCCTACTGCTTCTGCCTCACTAAACACAAATGCTTTGTTAATGAATTATTTCGAAGTGTTGAGGTGTGCCCCTGGCAAACTGTAAAATAATAAAACAAGAAAATTATGCCATCTGGTTTGCTTAATATAAGGAATGTGAAATGATTTATAAGTATAATTAAAACCAAATCATTTTAGACTTTTACTGGGTGACTTTCACTAGAGTCATTTTCTATTAAAGTATCTTTACTTTTACTCAAGTATGACAATTGGGTACTTTTTACACCAGTGAATATCACAGGGATTAGTATTGTTGTTCACCCACATTGGATCAAAGAGGGGACATGTTTTTCTTCACCTTCAGTGTGTACTGTATAGTACGGTGTATTTGGAAAGTATTCAGACCCCTTGACTTTTTCCTCATTGTGTTACAGCCTTATTCTAAAATGTATTACATTGATTTCCCCGAATCTATCTAAACACAATACCCCACAATGACAAATCAAAAACAGATTTTTAGACTTTTGCAAATGTATAAACTTTTTTTGGGGAAATATCACATTTACGTAAGTATACAGACCCTTTTTTACCTAGTCATTTGTTTAAGCACCTTTGGCAGTGATTACAGCCTTCAGTCTTCTTGGGTATGATGATATAAGCTTGGCACACAAGTATTTGGGGAGTTCCTACCAATCTTCTCTGCAGATGCTCTCAAGCTCTGTCAGGTTGGATGGGGAGCGTCGCTGCACAGCTATTTTCAGGTCTCTCCAGATTTGTTTGATCGGGTTCATGTCCAGGCTCTGGCTGGGCCACTCAAGGACATTCAGAGATATGTCCCGAAGCCACTCCTGCGTTGTCTTGGCTGTGTGCTTTGGGTCATTGTCCTGTTGGATGGTGAACCTTCGTCCCCAGTCTGAAGGTCCTGAGGGCTTTGGAGCAGGTTTTCATCAAGGATCACTCTGTACTTTGCTCCATTCATCTTTCCCTCGATCCTGACTAGTCTCCCAGTCCCTGCTGCTGAAAAACATCCCCACAGCATGATGCTGCCACCACCATGCTTCACCGTAGGGATGGTGCCAGGTTTCCTCCAGACGTGATGCTTGGAATTCAGGACAAAGTTTTCTATCTTGGTTTCATCAGACCAGAGAATCTTGTTTCTCATGGTCTGAGAGTCCTTTGGCTGCCTTTTGGCAAACTCTAAGTGGGCTGTCATGTGCCTTTTACTGAAGAGTGGATTCCGTCTGGCCACTACCACAAAGGCCTGATTGGTGGAACGCTCCAGAGATGGTTGGCCACTGTGTTCTTGGGGACCTTCAATGCTACATCATTTTTTGGTATCCTTCCCCAGATCTGTGCCTCAACACAATCCTGTCTCAGAGCTCTACGGACAATTCCTTCGACCTCATGGCTTGATTTTTTCTGTGACATGCACTGTTAACTGTGGGACCTTACTGTATATAAACAGGTTTGTGCCTTTCCAAATCATGTCCAATCAATTGCATTTACCACAGGTGGACTCCAATCAAGTTGTAGAAACATCTCAAGTATGATCAATGGAAACAGGATGCACCTGAGCTCTATTTCGAGTCTCATAGCAAAGGGTCTGAATACTTGTGTAAAATGTGATATGTTTTTATTTGTAATTAACTTTCTAACATAAAAACCTGTTTTCACGTTGTCATTATGGGGTATTGTGTGTAGATTAATGAGGAAACTAATTTATTTAATACATTTTAGAATAAGCTGTAATGTAACAAAAAGTGGAAAAAGTCAAGGGGTCTGGGGCCTCCCGAGTGGTGCAAAGGTCTAAAGCACTGCATCGCAGTGCTTGAGGCGTCACTATAGACCCGGGTTCGATCCTAGGCTGTATCACAACCAGGCGTGAACGGGAGTCCCATAGGGCGGCGCACAATTGGCCCAGCGTCGTCCAGGTTAGGGAGGGTTTGGCCGGGGGGAGCTTTACTTTGCTCATTGCGCTCTAGTGACTTCTTGTGGTGGGCCAGGTGCCTACAGCCTGACCTCGGTTATCAGTTGAACGGTGTTTCCTCCAACACATTGGTGTGGATGGCATCCGGGTTAGGTGGGCGGGTGTTAAGGAGTGTGGTTTGGCGGGTCATGATTCGCCTCTCCCGAGCTCGTTGAGGAGTTGCAGCGATGAGACAAGATCGTAATGGGATATGACGAAAAAAGTGGGGTAAAAAAATAAATATTACAAAAATGTAAAAGTCAAGGGGTCTAAATACTTTCTGAATGCACTGTATATCAACATAATGAGAAGTGCTTGTGTCCTGTTATTTAGTCGTTTTGTTTTTCTCCTGCCCCTCTCCTCCACTCCTAACCCATTACATGCACGTGTTCTACCACAGCATTACGTCAAGTAGATGCTCCGTTTTGGTTCCCTCAGCAGCAAGTCTGGGCTATATTTAACCTGCCATTATTCCCCGCGCGGTGGGGGATCGATTGGCCGTACCTTGCATGTTGGCCTGGCGACAGATTGAGCACAGCATGATAGATTAATATAATCTCCAGTAGACAATGGTTAGTGCATGGAGAAGACAGTATGGGCCCTCTGGAAGACTGCCATACTAACCCAGGTGTCTGCTGCCCAGTTTACCTACTAAGCAACTCTATCTCTGAGGCAATTAGGACTTAAGTCCTTGGAAGGAGCCAGCTATGCAGTTTGCAGTTACCCTGGATCCTGTGATTAACAGCTCAATTAGTAATGTGAGAGAGAAGTGGGTCACAACTGGAAATACAGTCTGTGGGAGAAGAGATTATATACCTCCACGGCACCATTAATCATATGCGTAGGTAATGTTAATACTCAAGACTTTCTTTAACATGAGATGCAGTGAAGATAATACACCTGAAAGGTCATTTGAAATCATGTGGTCCTCTGTAGCCAGGATAGTGGGTTTGATTCCCGGGACCATCCATACTTAAAATGTATGCACACATGACTGTACGTCGCTTTGGATAAAAGTATCTGCTAAATGGCATATATTATATGATCACCTAAAGTGAACATACTAACCTTGGTTTTCATGATGTCCCGTATGGCAGACTCAAACTCTTGGGAGTTGTTGAAATCCACCGTGATGACATGTGGCCTGCCTATATACTGCTCAGCATAGGGATGCTGTGAGGAAACCTGATGGAGGAATTAACACAATGCTATATCAGTCAATACAGTCTCCATCCAGACAATACATGGACACAGCCATGAGCATAGAAGCACACGAGTCAGGTTGAGGCCTACCTTGCACTAATTCACTGACTAACATTCATTTTCTCGACAGTTGTCTCTGACACCACAGAGACAACCCGCTCACCTGTCTGGAAGTGGGCTTCCCTCTGAAGAACTCATGGTTGAGGGAACTGTGGGACGGCTTAAACTTGGGCTGCAGGAAGATGCAGCCGTTGGCTATGGCCTCTAAAGGGGCTGGCCCTTCGTATGGGAAGCCAAACCCAATGAAGAGCTTGTTTGAGAGAGGAAAAGAAAAAGATGAACCAAACTGCTGCTGTTTACTGGCAACTTGTACTTGAAGTATATTATATAAAAATGTATTGAAACCCTCCATACCTTGGCCTTTCTGAGCAGATGTTGCAGCTCTTGTTGGGGCAGCAGACCGTGGTTTTTAACAAAAGCAGGCACCTCTGGAGGGCGCTGTGTCTCATAATAGACAGTGCCATGGATATCCATGTAGCGGTGCAGAATGGCCAGGAACCTTTCCTTACCCTATGAGTCAATGGAACAAATGGTTAGGACGGACTGGCCACACAGTATAATCTATCTATCCACCCCAAATATGCAGAATGTAACTCCTTTTTTTGAACCAATTCTGTATGAGTTCAAAGTTCTTCTCAAACAAAGTTATGTTCATTCAGTGTGTTGGTTGCAGGCATAACCAAGACCGGGGCAAACATGTTATTCATGACATTGGCTGTCAGGCTCTTCCACTTAGAGATTCTTCCATATTATCTGTGTCACCCTCCTGGGACTGAAGAGCAAGGGAGAATGTGCTCAACCTGTGAAGACTACAGTAGCATGAGGGTCATCTCTCAGAAGAGTTAAAACCCCTTGACTGATAGGCATCTCACCCTGGAGAGCTTCTGATTGGTGCAGGGCAGTGTGGACAGCAGCCTGTATGACTGACTGTTACTAGGATTAGTGGGGTGGCTACTGGGGCCTCTGTAGCATATATAGACTGGCATAGCCAATTAGATGGGTGATCTGATTTCCTACACCAAGCAACAGCAGCACCAGGGGCAAATGACACGAGAATAGCCATAGAGTGTGAAGAGAAAGCATGGGTTTCACCTTGGCTACAGCAGCACACTGGTCACTGATCATAGAGATGTATTGGGTGAGCATGATTTACATATAGTGGTGAGAAGGGTGTATTGCTTCAAATCTTCAGTGGCATACTTAGCCTAACATAGAACATTTGTACTGAACACAATAGAAATAAATATGCATGAGCTTTCCCTCTGTAGACTAAGAACCCTTCCACCAACAGTTGTAAATAGAACCACTGATGTCATTGCAGATGCTCCATATAAAAGAGCACACAAAGTAAAACTATCATTAGTGGAGAGCTGACATTCTGAGTATTGATTAAAACTCCACCTTTTGTATTTTCCTAAACCTGTTATAGGGCAGCAGTTTATTGATCTGACAGGGGGGTGACAGAAGATGCAGATAGACCAGGACGAACGCAACCCTCAGGCCTTTTTATAAAAACTCCGGTATCTTTATGGTAGATAAAGATGATTCACCTGAAACATCTTTCTGTGTCTGAAGAGCTAAAGCTGCTGACTCATTCCAAAATAATTGTGGTTAACTGTCTGGCACATTTAATGGAACATTAACGCATTCATTGTGCATGAACAGGATCAATCTCTATAAAAGGAATCTGCAGAGAAACCAAACACCAGGGACAGTCTGTACTACGGCTCAATGTAAAACAACGTTTCAGAGGGTGTTCAAAACGTCAATCAATGACAGGAAGTGCAGGTATCCTTACTTGGAGCTGGAGATGATCCATCAACATGACATGAGAGCAAATAGGAGGAAACCATGTGGGAAGGAGGAAAGACAAGAGAGAGTGAGTGGGAGAGATAAAATTGTAGTCATTTTGTCTCCTTGTGGACATACAGCTGTAGTACAACACATAGCTGACAAGCATGTGAACCGGAGAGCTGAGGATGATGCCAGAAGCAGTGAGGGGTAGTCAGTGTCGAGGGAGGGCCAGACACAGATGGCATTGACACTCATAAATATTATACCTCGCACGCCGTACCTCAAACTGTTCAGAGTGAGGGGGAATTCAATAAGAGTAGAGAGGGAGAGAACAAATGCAGCTGATTCGACCACGGGGAGGCGGCCAGACACATCAATAAGTGATGCCTTTTTCCTGTAGCTTGGAGGGAGAATTTACGCTAAACAAAAACAACTGCCACTTCCACAACACTCACACCTCTCTGGGCGTACATACATATACCTAGCAGATTGAAGTGTCATGCTTGGCAGATAGGAGAGAATAACTTAGGCATGTTTCAGCTTGTCTCTGGAAGTGGGGTGCACTCCATTTATCACATCATGACAGAATACACTGCAGCGTATAACAGACTGCTGACTGTTGTGTAAATATGTTGAGACGCCACCTCAACTGGACTGCATCTTAGTAGGGAAAAAGTCATTTGTTTGTTGATATCTTGTAAACAGGAGCAGGTGATACGCCCATTGGGGTGTCAGTCAAATGCACTCTCAGCAATATGGTTTTCTTTGCTTGAGTTGTGACATTAGTGGTGTAGAAATTGAACATTAAAATCCATATGATCACCTTCCACATGCTGGCCTCTTTGCCGTACACCACTGCCATGCTGTCCACCTTGTTCCTCTGGATGCTCAGCCTCTCTGTGCCGTTCAGCTCCTCAGCCACAAAACCCATGAAGGAGTTGTCTGGAGTGTGTGCTGTGAGGGACAAACATAGCAAAGTGCTCAATAAGTCAAGCTCAAGCTCAATAAGTCAAAGTCAATGTAACGACGTGCTCTGAGAGTCGGGAAGCAAGTTCAGGGAGTGAGTGTTTTAATAAAATAAATGGAACATAAAACAAAACAAGAAAAAACTAACAGCACACAGACATGAAACAGAAACAATGACACCTGGGGAAGGAACCAAGGGGAGTGACATACAGTTGAAGTCGGAAGTCCACATAAACTTAGGTTGGAGTCATTAAAATTCGTTTTTCAACCACTCCACAAATTTCTTGTTAACAAACTATAGTTTTGGACATCTACTTTGCACATAACCACAAGTAATTTTTCCGACAATTGTTTACAGCCAGATTATTTCGCTACTAATTCACTGTACCACAATTCCAGTGGGTCAGAAGTTTACATACACTAAGTTGACTGTGCCTTTAAACAGCTTGGAAAATTATGTCATGCATTTAGAAGCTTCTAATAGGCTAATTGACATTATTTGAGTCAATTGGAGGTGTATCTGTGGATGTATTTCAAGGCCTACCTTCAAACTCAGTGCCTCTTTGCTTGACATCATGGGAAAATCAAAGGAAATCAGCCTTAAAAAATTGTAGACCTCCACAATTCTGGTTCATCCTTGGGAGCAATTTCCAAAAGCCTGAAGGTACCACGTTCATCTGTGCAAACAATTATACGCAAGTATAAACACCATGGGACCACGCAGCCATCATACCGCTCAGGAAGGAGACGCGTTCTGTCTCCTCGAGATGAATATACTTTGGTGTGAAAAGTGCAAATCAATCCCAGAACAACAACAAAATACCTTGTGAAGATGCTGGAGGAAACAGGTACAAAAGTATCTATATCCACAGTAAAACGAGTCCTATATCGACATAACTTGAAAGGCCGCTCAGCAAGGAAGAAGCCACTGCTCAAAAATCGCCATTAAAAAGCCAGACTACAGTTTGCAACTGCACATGGGGACAAACATCATACTTTTTGGAGAAATGTCCTCTGGTCGAATGAAACAAAAATAGAACTGTTTGGCCATAATGACCATTGTTTTGTTTGGAGGGAAAAGGGTGATGCTTGCAAGCTGAAGAACATCATCACAACTGTGAAACACGGGGGTGGCAGCATCAATGTTGTGGGGGTGTTTTTCTGCAGGAGGGACTGGTGCACTTCAAAATAGATGGAATCATGAGGTAGTAAAATTATGTGGATATATTGAAGCAACATCTCCAGACGTCAGTCAGGAAGTTAAAGCTTGGTCGCAAATGTGTCTTCCAAATTGACAAAGACCCCAAGCATACTTCCAAAGTTGTTGAAAAAGAGTGTGAAAGCAAGGAGGCCTACAAACCTGACTCAGTCACACCACCTCTGTCAGGAGGAATGGGCCAAAATTCACCCAACTTATTGCGGGAAGCTTGTGGAAGGCTACCTGAAACGTTTGATCCAAGTTAAAAAATGTAAAGGCAATGCTACAAAATACTAATTGACTGTATGTAAACTTCTGACCCACTGGGAATGTGATGAAATAAATAAAAGCTGAAATAATTCATTCTCTCGACTATTATTCTGACATTTCACATTCTTAAAATAAAGTGGTGATCCTAACTGACCTAAAACAGAATATTTACTAGGATTAAATGTCAGGAATTGTGAAAAAGTGAGTTTAAATGTATTTGGCTAAGGTGTATGTAAACTTCCGACTTCAGCTGTACATAGGGCAGGTAATCAAGGAAGTGATGGAGTCCAGGTGAGTCTGAAGACCTGCACGTAACGATGGTGACAGGTGTGCGCCATAATGAGCAGCCTGGTAACCTAGAGAAGGACAGTGGTCACTCCATAAACCAGGAAACAAAGCAAGACCTGAGTATTCCCAGTACACATGAAAAAGAAAAAAGCCATGAGAATCATATATATATATATATATATATATATATATATATATATACATACACATACACATACACATACACATACACATACACATACACACACACACACTGCTCAAGAAAATAAAGAGAACACTTAAACAACACAATGTAACTCCATGTCAATCACACTTATGTGAAATCAAACTGTCCACTTAGGAAGCAACACTGATTGACAATACATTTCACATGCTGTTGTGCAAATGGAATAGACAACAGGTGGAAATTATAGGCAATTAGCAAGACACCCCCAATAAAGGAGTGGTTCTGCAGGTGTTGATCACAGACCACTTCTCAGTTCCTATGCTTCCTGGCTGATGTTTTGGTCACTTTTGAATGCTGGCGGTACATTCACTCTAGTGGTAGCATGAGACTGAGTCTACAACCCACACAAGTGGCTCAGGTAGTGCAGCTCATCCAGGATGGCACATCAATGCGAGCTGTGGCAAGAAGGTTTGCTGTGTCTGTCAGCGTAGTGTCCAGAGCATGGAGGCGCTACCAGGAGACAGGCCAGTACATCAGGAGACGTGGAGGAGGCTGTAGGAGGGCAACAACCCAGCAGCAGGACCGCTACCGCCGCCTTTGTGCAAGGAGGAGCAGGAGGAGCACTGCCAGAGCCCTGCAAAATAACCTCCAGCAGGCCACAAATGTGCATGTGTCTGCTCAAACGGTCAGAAACAGACTCCATGAGGGTGGTATGAGGGCCAGACGTCCACAGGTTGGGATTGTGCTTATAGCCCAACACCGTGCAGGACGTTTGGCATTTGCCAGAGAACGCCAAGATTGGCAAATTTGCCACTGGCGCCCTGTGCTCTTCACAGATGAAAGCAGGTTCACACTGAGCACATGTGACAGACGTGACAGAGTCTGGAGACGCCGTGGAGAACGTTCTGCTGCCTGCAACATCCTCCAGCATGAACGGTTGTGTTGCGGTGTGTTTGGGATCGTTGTCATGCTGAAAGACCCAGCCACGTTTCATCTTCAATGCCCTTGCTGATGGAAGGAGGTTGTCACTCAAAATCTCACGATACATGGCCCCATTCATTCTTTCCTTTACACGGAACAGTCGTCCTGGTCTCTTTGCAGAAAAATCGTCCCAAAGCATGATGTTTCCACCCCCATGCTTCACAGTAGGTATGGTGTTCTTTGGATGCAAGTCAGCATTCTTTGTCCTCCAAACACAACGAGTTGAGTTTTTACCAAATAGTTATATTTTGGTTTCATCTGCCCATATGACATTCTCCCAATCTTCTTCTGGATCTACCAAATGCTCTCTAGCAAACTTCAAACGGGCCTGGACAAGTACTGGCTTAAGCAGGGGGACACGTCTGGCACTGCAGGATTTGAGTCCCTGGCGGCGTAGTGTGTTACTGATGGTAGGCTTTGTTACTTTGGTCCCAGCTCTCTGCAGGTCATTCACTAGGTCCCCCCGTGTGGTTCTGGGATTTTTGCTCACCGTTCTTGTGGTCATTTTGACCCCACGGGGTGAGATCTTGCATGGATCCCCAGATCGAGGGAGATTATCAGTGGTCTTGTATCTCTTCCATTTCCTAATAATTGCTCCCACAGTTGATTTCTTCAAACCAAGCTGCTTACCTATTACCTATTATTCAGTCTTCCCAGCCTGGTGCAGCAGGTCTACAATTTTGTTTCTGGTGTCCTTTGACAGCTGTTTGGTATTGGCCATAGTGGAGTTTGGAGTGTGACTGTTTGAGGTTGTGGACAGGTGTCTTTTATACTGATAACAAGTTCAAACAGGTGCCATTAATACAGGTAACGAGTGAAGGACAGAAGAGCCTCTTAAAGAAGAAGTTACAGGTCTGTGAGAGCCAGAAATCTTGCTTGTTTGTAGGTGACCAAATACTTATTTTCCATCATAATTTGCAAATACATTTATTAAAAATACTACAATGTGATTTTCTGGATTTTATTTCTCATTTTGTCTGTCACAGTTGAAGTGTACCTATGATGAAAATTACAAGCCTCTCTCATCTTTTTAAGTGGGAGAACTTGCACAATTGGTGGCTGACTAAATACTTTTTTGCCCCACTGTATATATCTATAATGTATATATTTATTCATAACGTGTTCCTATTTCAAACCCAATATGAGTGTGGCTTGCAATTACATTGTGCATCCAAAACAGCAGTACTTCCACAGAAGCTATGCTCACCGAGTTAATTGGAAGAACAAACACAGCTGAAGTCTCCTCTCCTTCCACTGATCCCAGCTGGATGTTTGAGCTCTGTGTGTGTGCCAGTGAGAGCCTATGGTGCTAAGTTCTAGTGTCTAGCTCTAGGCATCTGTTTGGCCACAACTGCTGTTACCCTCCCAGGCTCCTTCTCGTCTCTCTGACCCTGAGCTTCCACTATGAGAGGCCAGAGGCCCACACAAGTGCCCCACAACATCTGTGCCCACATACACACACCAAAAGCCAAACCTCCACTAAAATCCATATTACCCTTTCCCACTTTCTCTCTTTCTGAGGTTGATACCTGATAAACAAGCGCAACACCATTCCACTCACATCCAGTGTCAGAAGAGAGATTATGCTCAGAGTTCACTCACGGAACATGGTCATGTACTGCCTGCAGTTGAGGTTCCAGTAGCCCCAGTTGGTCCTGTAGCCGTGCAGGGTGGCGTAGTCCTCATGGTTGTATGCCGGCTCTGTGCCAAATGTGTCAATCACACGGATGTGGCACCTGAGAGACAGAGGAAAGAGATCGGAGAATGGGTTCTGTATGTCAAAATAGCAGAACATAGATAGACATTGCCTCCTGTTGCGATGATAGAATATTTATCTGGTAAAAGCCCATGTCTAACAAGCAGTGGTATGGGAATCTAGCCCAGGAGACTTTAACCGTAAAGCAGTCAAAGGTGATGGATGTCGCCGTGCCTCTCCTCTCCCTCAGTGTGCTGGGCTCAGCCTGCCCTCCAGGTGGGGGGAAATTGACTTTAAATCACACGCTGCTAGGCTACTATACACCACAGGGGAGATAAATGGAGAGCTCTTACTCACAGCAATATAACCATGTCCAGACACCGCAAGGAGGGTCCCTTCTTTCATGGGTCTCTGACATTCCTGGGGCATAATGTGTGAGGGGATGCTTCTTAATAGTCGGAAAAGGCTTCCTTTTTATTTTTTATTTTTATTTTATTTAACCAGGCAAGTCAGTTAAGAACACATTCTTATTTTCAATGAGAACAGTGGGTAAACTGCCTGTTCAGGGGCAGAACGACAGATTTGTACCTTGTCAGCTCGGGGGTTTGAACTCGCAACCTTTCGGTTACTAGCCCAACGCTCTAACCACTAGGCTACACTGCCGCCCCTTTCCTTGTGTATGACCACTTACTGTACCTGACAGGATTGAATAAGAGAGATATTTTGACAGGAGCACTACTAACATATACTTATAGCATATAATATACTATATATAGCATATAACATACTTTGATTGTATCCTTTTAGTAGCAACGTTCATTGAAATTGTTAAAAAATAATTCTAATATAATGCAACAGTTAGACAGTTACAGTGGAAGCTGCTGAGGAGAGGAGGGCTCATAATAATGGCTGGATCAGAGCAAATGGAATGGCATCAAACACTTTGGAAACCGCTCCAGCCCTTACCACGTGGTCATCCTCCCCTATTAAGGTGCCACCAACCTCCTGTGTTGGACAATGAATGAACATACTCCAAATGTTTAACATTTTTATAATCCATCAGATATTGACTGAATTATAGCACATAAAACATTTTACGGACAAATAATGAATCGAGTTCAGGGATTTTGGTGGGAATTCAGGTTTTCAATTTACTTCTATACATTTTTTACAATGTACTCATATTTTGAGTTAAAGAAAGAAATATGTGCCTATTTGTATATATACACACTGAACAAAAATATAAATGCAATTAAAGATTTTTCTGAGTTACAGTTCATATAAAGAAATCAGTCAATAGAAATACATTCATTAGGCCCTAATCTATGGATTTCACATGACTGGGAATACAGATATGCATCTGTTGGTCACATATACCTTTAAAAAAAGGTAGGGGTGTGGATCAGAAAACCACCATTTGCCTCATGCAGCGTGACACATCTACTAGACATTGAGTTGATCAGGCTGTTGATTGTGGCCTGTGGAATGTTGTCCCACTCCTCTTCAACGGTTGGGGGAAGTTGCTGGATATCGGCGGGAACTGGAACACGCTGTTGTATATGTTGATCCAGAGCATCCCAAACATGCTCAATGGGTGACATGTCTGGTGAGTATGGAGACCATTGAAGGATTGGGACATTTTCCAGGAAATGTGTAAAGATCCTTATGACATGAGGCTGTGCATTATCATGCTGAAACATGAGAGGTGGATGAATGGCATGACAATGGGCCTCAGGATCTCGTCACGGTATCTCTGTCCATTCAGATTGCTATCAATAAAACGCAATTGTGTTCTTTGTCCGTAGCTTATGCCTGCCCATACCCCCATCGCCACCATGGGGCCCTCTGTTCACAATGTTAACATCAGCAAACTGCTCGCTTTCATAACGCCATACACGTGGTCAGCGGTTGTGAGGCCAGTTGGATGTATTGCCAAATTCTCAAAAATGGCGTTGGAGGTGGCTTATGGTAGATAAATTAACATACAAATGTATCTGGCAACAGCTCTGGTGGATAGTCCTGCAGTCAGCATGCCAATTGCACGGTCCCTCAACTTGAGACACCTATGGCATTGTGTTGTTTGACAAAACTGCACATTTTAGAGTGGCCTTTTATTGTCCCTAGCACAAGGTGCGCCTGTGTAATGATCATGATATTTAATCAGCTTCTTGATATGCCATACCTGTCAGGTGGATGGAGTATATTTGCAAAGGAGAAATGCTAACAGGGATTTAAACAAATTTGTGCAAAACATTTCAGAGAAATAAGCTTTTTGTGCATATGGAAAATGTATGGGATCTTTTATTTGAGCTCATGAAACATTGGACCAACAATTTACATGTCGTGTTTATATTTTTCTTTAGTGTATGAATACATTAACATAAAGGTGAGGAACAGGGCTGCAACCACCAAACACCTGCTCTGTCTACCCTACCTTCTCTGTCTACCCTACCTACACTCACCTGCTCTGTCTACCCTACCTGCTCTGTCTACCCTATCTGCACTCACCTGCTCTGTCGACCCTACCTGCTCGGTCTACCCTACCTGCACTCACCTGCTCTGTCTACCCTACTTTCTCTGTCTACCCTACCTACACTCACCTGTTCTGTCTACCCTACCTGCTCTGTCTACCCTATCTGCACTCACCTGCTCTGTCGACCCTACCTGCTCGGTCTACCCTACCTGCACTCACCTGCTCTGTCTACCCTACCTGCTCTGTCTACCCTACCTGCACTCACCTGCTCTGTCTACCCTACCTGCACTCACCTGCTCTGTCTACCCTACCTGCACTCACCTGCTCTGTCTACCCTATCTGCACTCACCTGCTCTGTCTACCCTACCTGCACTCACCTGCTCTGTCTACCCTACCTGCACTCACCTGCTCTGTCTACCCTACCTGCACTCACCTGCTGTCTACCCCTACCTGCCCTCACCTGCTGTCTACCCTACCTGCCCTCACCTGCTCTGTCTACCCTACCTGCCCTCACCTGCTCTGTCTACCCTATCTGCACTCACCTGCTGTCTACCCTATCTGCACTCACCTGCTGTCTACCTTACCTGCGCTGTTTACCCTACCTGCACTCACCTGCACCTGCACTCTGTCTGTCTACCCTACCTCTGCACCCACCTGCTCTGTCTACCCTATCTGCACTCACCCTGCACTGCTGCTCTGTCTACCCTACCTGCACTCACCTGCTGTCTACCCTACCTGCACTCACCTGCTCTGTCTACCCTACCTGCACTCACCTGGGTCTACCCTACCTGCACTCACCTGCTCTGTCTACCCTACCTGCACTCTGTCTACCCTACCTGCTCTGTCTACCCTACCTGCACTCACCTGCTCTGTCTACCCTACCTGCTCTGTCTACCCTACCTGCACTCACCTGCTCGGTCTACCCTACCTGCACTCACCTGCTCGGTCTACCCTACCTGCACTCACCTGCTCTGTCTACCCTACCTGCTCTGTCTACCCTACCTGCACTCACCTGCTCTGTCTACCCTACCTGCTCTGTCCACCCTACCTGCACTCACCTGCTCTGTTTACCCTACCTGCTCTGTCTACCCTACCTGCCCTCACCTGCTCTGTCTACCCTACCTGCACTCACCTGCTCTGTCTACCCTACCTGCTCTGTCTACCCTACCTGCACTCACCTGCTCGGTCTACCCTACCTGCCCTCACCTGCTCTGTCTACCCTACCTGCTCTGTCTACCCTATCTGCTCTGTCTACCCTACCTGCCCTCACCTGCTCTGTCTACCCTACCTGCTCTGTCTACCCTATCTGCTCTGTCTAACCTACCTGCACTCACCTGCTCTGTCTACCCTACATGCTCTGTGTACCCTACCTGCACTCACCTGCTCTGTCTACCCTACCTTCTCTGTCTACCCTACCTGCTCTGTCTACCCTACCTGCTCTGTCTACCCTACCTGCACTCACCTGCTCTGTCTACCCTACCTGCTCTGTCTACCCTACCTGCACTCACCTGCTCTGTCTAGACTGTCTCATTAAAAACGGTTGTTGTCAGATTTTCTTGCATAATTCAACAAGTGTGTCAAAATAGCAGAATACCCTTGGATAAAAGGGTATCAACACAATTACACCCATCTAAACATACTTTACATTGTTTACGAGATCAGACATAATCACTATAATCCGAGTTCATTTTCGGAAATTGCTTTCATTTCATCTCATTTGTAAACATTAAACTGTATTAAATTATAACATTTTTCAATGCCACAAAAAAATGTACACCCATCAAAATAAAGTGATCCTCTTTCTTGTAATGTAAGTGTCGAGACGATACGTTCAATTCCAGATGAAGCTTTAGTGTTCTTCTTGAATCACTGAACAGCCAATGTATCCCATTGAGCCCATTTCAACCATTACCGGGGTGTGTTTGACATGTCTTTACAAACATTTCCGTTGCCGTAACGTTAACGGGGGAAAACGACATGTGCAGGCAAGAGTATGAAGAGTCACAAAAAGCAATCAGTCCACGGAGATTTAAGTGAAAAGTGGATTTTGCACCCATCAAACACAGGAAATAGATGGCTGAAAAAAACAGATCCTCAGATGTGTGGGGCATGCGCTTCCCTACTTTAGATTAGATGAAAAGGAAGAAAATAGGAAGGATAGGGAAAGGAAGAGGACGGATAGGGAAAGGAAGAAGATAGGAAGGATAGGGAAAGGAAGAAGATAGGAAGGATAGGGAAAGGAAGGATAGGGAAAGGAAGAAAATAGGAAGTATAGGGAAAGGAAGAAAATAGGAAGGATAGGGAAAGGAAGAGGACAGATAGGGAAAGGAAGAAGATAGGAAGGATAGGGAAAGGAAGAAGATAGGAAGGATAGGGAGAAGATAGGAAGGAAAGGGAAAGGAAGAAGATAGGAAGGATAGGGAAAGGAAGAAGATAGGAAGGATAGGGAAAGGAAGAAGATAGGAAGGATAGGGAAAGGAAGAAGATAGGAAGGATAGGGAAAGGAAGAAGATAGGAAGGATAGGGAATGGAAGGATAGGGAAAGGAAGAAAATGATAGGGAAAGGAAGAAAATTGGAAGGAAGAAAATAGGAAGGATAGGGAAAGGAAGAAGATGGGAAAGGAAGAAAATAGGAATGATAGGGAAGGGAAGAGGACGGATAGGGAAAGGAAGAGGACGGATAGGGAAAGGAAGAGGACGGATAGGGAAAGGAAGAGGACGGATAGGGAAAGGAAGAGGACGGATAGGGAAAGGAAGAGGACGGATAGGGAAAGGAAGAGGACGGATAGGGAAAGGAAGAGGACGGATAGGGAAAGGAAGAGGACGGATAGGGAAGGGAAGAGGACGGATAGGGAAGGGAAGAGGACGGATAGGGAAGGGAAGAGGACGGATAGGGAAGGGAAGAGGACGGATAGGGAAGGGAAGAGGACGGATAGGGAAGGGAAGAGGACGGATAGGGAAGGGAAGAGGACGGATAGGGAAGAGTACGGACAGGGAAGGGAAGAGGACGGACAGGGAAGGGAAGAGGACGGACAGGGAAGGGAAGAGGACGGACAGGGAAAGGAAGAGGACGGACAGGGAAAGGAAGAGGACGGACAGGGAAAGGAAGAGGACGGACAGGGGAAGAAGAGGAAGGATATGGAAAGGAAAAGGAAGGATATGGAAAGGAAAAGGATAGGGATAGGGAAAGGTTGAGGAAGGATAGGGAAAGGAAGAGGAAGGATAGGGGAAGAAGAGGAAGGTTATGGAAAGGAAGAGGAAGGATATGGAAAGGAAAAGTATAGGGATAGGGAAAGGAAGAGGAAGGATATGGAATGGAAGCCATTTGAGAATACTGAGAGGGTGAGTCGAGCACGGAGCATTGTTTTATCTCCCAGCTTCATCGGCTCTGCATATCCAGACTGGTTGATTTATCAGTGTCCTGCATCTCTAAGCAGTCTGGGGACCTGCAGAGGAAATTAAAGTATTAGCCTGCCAGACTGGGACAGTTGATACACATCGGCTAATCAAGTGACCTTGGATTGACACCGATGGGAATCCATGGTGAATTATTTCAGCAGCATGTACTGCCTGGGCTGGGACTGAGGGCCTCGTAAAAGAGTCTTATAGGACCTCAAAATAAAAAATAATATTCTCCTGTGCCATCTATTCAAACATAATTCCATTGCTGCATAGATATCTGCCTGTAATGCAAATGATCCATGAGGAAAACAATCATATTGGCATCTGGTCAGTCATCTTCATTAGGAGCTTCATTGTGTGATCGCAAACAATAGTGTGTGCACTACAAATATTGTGCTGTGTTTGCATGTCTATCACAGGAGGCTGCTGAGGGGAGAACGGCTCATAATAATGGCCGGGAAAAGGAGCAGATGGAATGGCATCATACACCTGCTAACCATGTGTTTGATGTATTTCATACCATTCACTCATTGCGCTCCAGTAGTTACCACGAGCCCGTCCTCCACAGTTAAGGTGCCACCAACCTCATGTGGTCTCTATAATAATATTAGTTAGTGTGTGTGTGTGTGTGTGTGTGTGTGTGTGTGTGTGTGTGTGTGTGTGTGTGTGTGTGTGTGTGTGTGTGTGTGTGTGTGTGTGTGTGTGTGTGTGTGTGTGTGTGTGTGTGTGCGCGTAGAGGGATTTGCTCTGTTTCGATTTGCTCTGTACCACAAAGTTTGATCTGGCAGGCTAGCCACTTAGTTAGCCAAGCAAATGCATAGCTGGAGCCCTGAGCTGGAGAAAATGTATTTGGCTTATCTTAGATAGTTAAACGTAGACTGAGTGAAATTATGCTGCCACGAGCAGCATCGCAGATATTGCGATGAGCGAGATGCATGACTTCGCTTTCACACAGTCACACAAAGCATCTGTGCATGTGCACAGGTTCGCTTCACACTTTTATCATGTGGACAAAAACAGAGAAGTTGAGACTCACGCTTCAAAGCTCTTAGTTGTCGTGGAAATTGACCACTATGCTGTATTATTTCTGCATCTATGACATATTAATGTCTACCTTTAACTTAAGCAGTTGGGTAGCACCCCCCCCCCAAACATTAGGGTGCACATGCAAGTGTGCTGATGTTTGAGTGCATGCATGTGTATAATGAGCTAACTGGAGATTGTGGAACAGGAAATTGAATATGCAGCTAGGGACAAAACAGACTGGAACACTACTCCACAGTATAATGTAATATAACAGAACAGATTTATCACACCCCAGACATATTAGTTTCTCTCCAACCAAGAAATGGAAACATTATCATTATCATTTTCACTTTTACAATCCTATCACTTAAA
Organism: Oncorhynchus keta; assembly: GCF_023373465.1. Classification (NCBI taxonomy): domain Eukaryota; kingdom Metazoa; phylum Chordata; class Actinopteri; order Salmoniformes; family Salmonidae; genus Oncorhynchus; species Oncorhynchus keta. The sequence continues at coordinate 29,820,886 of NC_068452.1, read as the reverse complement.
ATTGTCCTGCAATAACTAGGACCAATAATTACATGTTTTATTTGCTTAGTCGACACTTTGCAGGCCTCTGGCAACTTCCTGTACATTGCAAAGTTCAAAATATATACAGATAACTCAGGGGCTTTAAAATCTCTCTAGGATAGGGGACGCAAGTGTCCCACTTGACCAAAAACCAGGGATAATGCAGCGCGGCAAATTCAAATAAAATTATATAAAAATCAAACTTTCATTAAATCACACATGTAAGATACTAAATTAAAGCTACACTCGTTGTGAATCCAGCCAACATGTCAGAAAAGGCTTTTCGGCGAAAGCATAAGAAGCTATTATCTGATGATAGCACAACAGTAAACAAAGAGTAGCATATTTCAACCCTGCAGGTGCTACACAAAACACAGAAATTAAATATAAATCATGCCTTACCTTTGACGAGATTCTTTTGTTGGCACTCCAATATGTCCCATAAACATCACAATTGGTCCTTTTGTTCGATTAATTCCATCTCTATATATCCAAAATGTCCATTTATTTGGCGTGTTTGATCCAGAAAAAAACAGCTTCCAATTTGCGCAACGTCACTACAAAATATTTCAAAAGTTACTTGTAAATTTTGCCAAAACTACAAACTACTTTTGTAATACAACTTTAGGTATTTTTAAACGTTAATAATCGATCAAATTGAAGACGGGTCTATCTGTGTTCAATACAGGAAGATAAACAAACCAACGCTACTTTTCAAGTGTTGCGCAACTCTCAACAGTGTTATCCAGTTCCTAGATGGCCATACTTCTTCATTGCACAAAGGAATAACCTCAAACCTCAACCAAATTCCAAAGACTGGTGACATCCAGTGGAAGCGGTAGGAACTGCAAACAAGTGCCTAAGAAATATTGTTTCCCAATGACAACTCACTGAACAGACAGAGACCTACAAAAAAATAGGTTTTGCCTGCTACATAAGTTCTGTTATACTCACAGACATGATTCAAACAGTTTTAGAAACTTCAGAGTGTTTTCTATCCAAATCTACTAATAATATGCATATCTTATATTCTTGGCATGAGTAGCAGGAAGTTGAAATTGGGCACGCTATTTATCCAAAAGCGAAAATGCTGCCCCCTGTACCTGCCATTTCTCCACTGTGCTACTTAGCATTTCTCTCAGTCAATCTGGGACTCATTATTTACCCAATTGATCGCTGTGTGGGCTGCTCTCATGCAGATTCCCCCTGGAAGCCTATGGTGACTCACAGGGGACAAAACCAGCTGACCAAATACCAGCCAATAAGGGCATCAGGCCAATAAGCCAATGAGTAACCAGCAACAAAGAAACACACAGACAGTTTAACTTACGTATCACATGGACAAGTCTGTTCCTCCTCCAGAAGAGGAGGCAGTGATATGGTGCATAGTACATTCCATGCCTACACTCACAGTAAGCACACACCCACAAACACACATACAGCTGCGGTCTTCTAAAGTGTCTAAAATAAGTAGACACTTAAAAAACCTTTGGTGTTCACACATGTATTTCTTTGATTTATAACTGCACAAGACCAAGAAAGAAAAAAATCTAAACTGAAATTTAAATTTTTCTCTTTGAGTAAAAAAATAAATGGCCTGGACTAAATTATAAAATATTCTAATTAATTTTGTTGGAGGCGAGTGATTCTCGTTTTTGTGTCATCTATCTCACCTGTGGTATGTTGCAGGTGCCGCCTACAGGGTAAACATTGCCATTCAACCAGTTTTGAAAAGAGAAAAAAAGAGAAATCAGAACATTCTGCTCCATTGCACTGCATTGTAAAGTAAAGGGTGCCAATATATTTGACCGCAACTTCTGTGGCTCAGTTGGTAGAGCATGGCGCTTGTAACGCCAGGGTAGTGGGTTCGATTCCCGGGACCACCCATACGTAGAATGTATGCACACATGACTGTAAGTCGCTTTGGATAAAAGCGTCAGCTAAATGGCATATATTATTATATTATTATAGAAGAAACCCACTGACTTGTGCTTCCTCAGAGAGAGACCCATGTGCTGCCTCATCTGCTGCAGGCCATGGTAGTCCGTGTAGATGAGGTCAAAGGGCAGAGGTCCTGTCAGGGGGCAGCTTCCTCTTCCAGGGGGGACCCCAAGAAACCTGCACACACAGGGCACACACAGAAGCTCGGCTCAGATACAGCAAACACGTCACAACACAACTTAAATCACTGTATGTACAGTACCAGTCTAAAGTTTGGACACACCTACTCATTCAAGGGTTTTTCTTTATTTTTACTATTTTCTACATTGTAGTATAATAGTAAAGACATCACAACTATGAAATGGCACATATGGAATCATGTAGTAACCAAAAAAATTGTTAAACAAATCAAAATATATTTTATATTTGAGGTTCTTCAAAGTAGCCACCCTTGGCCTTGATGACAGCTTTGCACACTCTTGGCATGTTTTATTTCATAGGTTTGATGTCTTCACATTTATTCTACAATGTAGAAAATAGTAAAAAGAAAGAAAACCCATTGAATGAGTAGGTGTGACTGGTAATGTATGTCCACTGTCAATATGAGAGGAATGTATATTATCAAGCGACACGGAGAATAACAACAGACTTGGAAAATAAATACATTATAGGGAACTGGACAATGTATAGTAAAAGTGTATATCCACAACAATGAAGGGAACAAGACACAGTAAAAAGCCGCGGAAATACTATGTTGCTGTAAAAAGCAGCAGAAATACTATGTTGCTGTAAAACGCAGCAGAAATACTATGTTGCTGTAAAAAGCAGCGGAAGTACTAAGTTGCTGTAAAAAGCAGCGGAAGTACTATGTTGCTGTAAAAGCAAAATACTATGTTGCAAAAAGCAGAAATACTATGTTGCTGTAAAAAGCAGCGGAAATACTATGTTGAAAAAGTACTAAGTTGCTGTAAAAAGCAGCGGAAGTACTATGTTGCTGTAAAACGCAGCTGAAGTACTATGTTGCTGTAAAATGCAGCTGAAGTACTATTTGCTGTAAAAAGCAGCTGACATACTCTGTTGCTGTAAAAAGCAGCTGACATACTCTGTTGCTGTAAAAAGCAGCTGACATACTATTTTGCTGTAAAAAGCTGAAATGCCTTAAGGGGGGTAATTCTAATGCTCTGAAATGGCCTGGACGCTTCCATAAATGTTGTGTGCCATCTTCCATGTGGTGTGTGTGAGAGAGCGATGGGGAGCCCCAGCCGTCAGAGCTCCCAGCTCTAGTCACATCAACTAGATGTGTCTGGTTTAAGGGGAATGATATCAGAAGTTTGATAGGTGGAGGTGCAGAAATGGGTCAGAGAATGTTCCTAATTCAGCCATTGGTTTGCCACTCGCTCTATGTGCAATTAGTAGGGAAATGAAAGAAAAGGTGTTTGTGTTGCCGTGAGCAATAAAACAAGCAATGCATCTCAGCTCACCTCAAGAAGCCTAAGCTCTTTAGACTTTCCGCACTAAAAACGGTATTGTCATGAAAACAATAATTTGCTTGCCAAAATGCAAACAAACACATTTGAATTTATTTCCCTTTGTAAACAATTCTCTACACCAGGCTCTGAAAAACACCTGCAGATTTGTAAATAAAGGGTTTGTAAATGAATGTTTCAAAACAGAGGGTGGACCCGGCCTGTTATTCACATATTCTGATGTCTGTCACCACAATATTACCTGACTCTCTCATAGGAGTGACTCACTCTCAATAACCATTGATGTTGTTGATTATTTAGCCATATCAGTGACCCACAATCACCTCAGAGAGATAACGGATAGGCAGGCAGTATGTACAGGGATATCTAAACACCTGATTTACCATATCAGTGACCCACAATCACCTCAGAGATAACGGATAGGCAGGCAGTATGTACAGGGATATCTAAACACCTGATTTAGCCATATCAGTGACCCACAATCACCTCAGAGAGATTACAGATAGGCAGGCAGTATGTACAGGGATATCTAAACACCTGATTTACCATATCAGTGACCCACAATCACCTCAGAGAGATAACAGATAGGCAGGCAGTATGTACAGGGGTATCTAAACACCTGATTTACCATATCAGTGACCCACAATCACCTCAGAGAGATTACAGATAGGCAGGCAGTATGTACAGGGATATCTAAACACCTGATTTACCATATCAGTGACCCACAATCACCTCAGAGAGATAACAGATAGGCAGGCAGTATGTACAGGGATATCTAAACACCTGATTTAGCCATATCAGTGACCCACAATCACCTCAGAGAGATAACGGATAGGCAGGCAGTATGTACAATATCTAAACACCTGATTTACCATATCAGTGACCCACAATCACCTCAGAGAGATTACAGATAGGCAGGCAGTATGTACAGGGATATCTAAACACCTGATTTAGCCATATCAGTGACCCACAATCACCTCAGAGAGATAACGGATAGGCAGGCAGTATGTACAGGGATATCTAAACACCTGATTTACCATATCAGTGACCCACAATCACCTCAGAGAGATAACGGATAGGCAGGCAGTATGTACAGGGATATCTAAACACCTGATTTACCATATCAGTGACCCACAATCACCTCAGAGATAACGGATAGGCAGGCAGTATGTACAGGGATATCTAAACACCTGATTTAGCCATATCAGTGACCCACAATCACCTCAGAGAGATTACAGATAGGCAGGCAGTATGTACAGGGATATCTAAACACCTGATTTACCATATCAGTGACCCACAATCACCTCAGAGAGATAACGGATAGGCAGGCAGTATGTACAGGGATATCTAAACACCTGATTTACCATATCAGTGACCCACAATCACCTCAGAGAGATTACAGATAGGCAGGCAGTATGTACAGGGATATCTAAACACCTGATTTACCATATCAGTGACCCACAATCACCTCAGAGAGATTACAGATAGGCAGGCAGTATGTACAGGGATATCTAAACACCTGATTTACCATATCAGTGACCCACAATCACCTCAGAGAGATAACGGATAGGCAGGCAGTATGTACAGGGATATCTAAACACCTGATTTACCATATCAGTGACCCACAATCACCTCAGAGAGATTACAGATAGGCAGGCAGTATGTACAGGGATATCTAAACACCTGATTTACCATATCAGTGACCCACAATCACCTCAGAGAGATTACAGATAGGCAGGCAGTATGTACAGGGATATCTAAACACCTGATTTACCATATCAGTGACCCACAATCACCTCAGAGAGATTACAGATAGGCAGGCAGTATGTACAGGGATATCTAAACACCTGATTTACCATATCAGTGACCCACAATCACCTCAGAGAGATTACAGATAGGCAGGCAGTATATCTAAACACCTGATTTACCATATCAGTGACCCACAATCACCCCAGAGAGATTACAGATAGGCAGGCAGTATGTACAGGGATATCTAAACACCTGATTTAGCCATATCAGTGACCCACAATCACCTCAGAGATAACGGATAGGCAGGCAGTATGTACGGGGGTATCTAAACACCTGATTTAGCCATATCAGTGACCCACAATCACCTCAGAGAGATTACAGATAGGCAGGCAGTATGTACAGGGATATCTAAACACCTGATTTACCATATCAGTGACCCACAATCACCTCAAAGAGATTACAGATAGGCAGGCAGTATGTACAGGGATATCTAAACACCTAATTTAGCCATCAGTGACCCACAATCACCTCAGAGAGATAACAGATAGGCAGGCAGTATGTACAGGGATATCTAAACACCTGATTTACCATATCATTGCTGTCCGTAATGCATGGCTGAGTAGGGAGAAGCTTCCAAATGACACCCTGTGGAAGAGGTAGTGAGGCATTGGAATGAAAATGACAGCTATCTGCCTCCTATCCAGACTTTTATCTCTCGAGCTGTCGGAAATTAACACAATTCTGCAGCTACCACTTATGCTAATGACCGTAACACCAAGAATTGGAGTCCAGGAAATTGGCCACTCGTTACAATTTCCAGAAATAGCTGGTGTTCTCTGACTGACTGTGAAACAGTCTAAGTTTTGCTATTCAGCGAAGGAGACACAAATCAAACCCCACACACACTGACATTAGTCAGGCATACAAGGTAAACAAGGTAAACATGTAAATTGCAGGTCTTGATTAATTCCTCCGGAATTCCACTTTACAGAGTGGCTCGGTTTCTTCAGATGCAGTGAGATTGCCCTAGTCAGCAGCCAGAGTAATTGCTTCCCTTTGCTAGAGCCAAAGTTTCAGTAGGCTGTCAGACACAAAATGGCCCCTGCAATCAAACGGTTTTCAGCTGAATTATGTCTGCCTCTAAATTATACGATTTTTTTGTGATTGCACTGCAGACGGGAATATTGTGAACACATTGCCTTTTTAAAGGGAGATGGACAGCCTCTGTGGGAGAGGAAATGTAATTGCAGGGGGAGACAGGGAGAGCAGTTCTGTAAATGACATGGTATAAGCAGAGGTAGAGATAATGGTAGCTAAAAGATGAGATGTTATCCACCTCAAAATTCAATGCAACTTATTTTTATACTATCCAACTAGTTGAGTTTGTTGAATAGTTGAATTTGACCCAGATCTGGTCCACACAGCACAACACGTTTGTCCATAATGTGCATTCTGCACACAAAATCTTGTTAACATATTAACCTGATTGCACAGTTCCCAGGCTAAGTTGTATAGATCTATGTAGATGAAGGATGACAGTGTTTGTGTGGTTGATTTACATGCTTTGCCCTGTGGTCTTCTGAATGTGTTCGTGCTCACAGCTGTTCTAGCGGGGCTTTGCGATAACAGCAGAAAGGCTTAGACTGCTACTGTATAAATAGTGTGAATAAACAGACAAACAGTCACACACACACACACCTGCAAATAAAAGTATCGTTTTTGCTTTTGTTTGCTCAACTGATTTAGTTGGAATTGCAAACGGGTGGAAAGAGGCACGGTAGAATGTTCCTCTGCAGTAGATTTGATAATGAGCAGAGAGTGTCAGCCGTCACTGCTTTAGACTAGAGCTTTATCAGTCAATTGTATAAAGGCGTACAAAAACAAAAAGGGGTCTTTACTCAAGAGTGGATTCAATTCTCTTTGCCTGCACCCCACTCAAGAATACAGAGCACTAGTCAAGCCACTTGTATGGAGGTATGCCTGTGTGTGCATCCAAACAGCACCCAAACACAAGCTTCACACTTCACCTGACTGGAATTAATCTGATTGCAGTGTGGGCCTGCATAGTAACCCGAAGACCTATAGTAAAATCATACCCTGTGTCTGGCATTCAAATAACTCAACTTGGACAGTTTGCATTTTTGTCGGGTAGTGTCATGTTTTACTATTGGAAATGAACACTGCAGGCTTAATTTCAAGCATGACTGCTCCTAAATGGGGTGATTTGCCCCTACTGTGGCAAACTTTCACTCCCAAAATGGCATTGGCATGCCTCACCTTTCTGTGTGTGTGTGTGTGTGTGTGTGTGTGTGTGTGTGTGTGTGTGTGTGTGTGTGTGTGTGTGTGTGTGTGTGTGTGTGTGTGTGTGTGTGTGTGTGTGTGTGTGTGTGTGTAGGGATTTGCTCTGTATTTTATTAAGGACAGATACACTGTAGCAAAGTTAGAATGGTCAATCTAATACACCCCCACAAGGGAAGTGAAGGAGCTGTGAGACATTCTCTCACCTTGAAAAGCTAGAGAAGTCATTTAACCTCACCATGGCTCAAGCAGTGGGGACAACAGTAGATTTAACAATATACAGCTTTCTATTCTATTTTATATTATGACACATGTAGTGTATCTGACAGCAACACACTGTTCTAAATACTGTGGCTTCACCTGTGCCTTGTGTCATGTAAAAATCTTCCCTGCGTGAAAAACTTCCCAATCGTTCTGATTGTGACATCATGTTGTAAAATTCCGTACGACGTGAAAATGTTCCCAGTTTAAGAATTAAAAAGGCTGAGCTCGTTCGGATGTCTCTCTAAGACACCCATGACACCTTGCAGCAGTTCAGACAGGTGGAACTCATATAACCCACTGAAAAGAGGCATTTATAACCTTGAATATCACATTTCATTTAATCGTATTAGTGCTTCGTAAACAAACAGGTGTGGACAACCTTCCCAACAACGCAGAGAGAAAGAAAAGTTAAATAATAGAAAAGTAAAACACGTAATAATACAAGTAATAATACATACATAATGAGTGACAACTTGGCTGTATACACAGTACCGAGTCGATGTGCAGGGGTGCGAAGTAATTGAGGTAGATATTTAATAGAACTAGGAATACAAAACAGATAAACAGTAGCAGAAGCATATGTGATAAGTCAAAGTTCAATGTAGATAGTTAAATAGTCTGGGTAGGAATCTGGTTAACTAACTATTTAGCAATCTTATGGCTTGGGGGTAGAAGCTATTCAGGATCCTGTTGTTTCCAAACTTGGTGCATCATCACAGCTTGCAGTGCGGTAGCAGAGAGAACAGTCTATGACTTGGATGTCTTGAGTCTTTGGCATATTTTAGGGCTTTCCAAGGACACCGTCTGGTATAGTGGTCCTGGATGGCAGCTAGCTCGGGTCCAGTGATGTACTGGCCTGTAAGCACTACACTCTGTAGCTCCTTATAGTCAGGTGCCAAGCAGTTGCAATACCAAGTGGTGATGCAGCCAGTCAAGATGCTCTCAATGGTGCAGGTCTAGAACTTTCTAAGGATCTGAGGATCTGAGGACCCAAGCCAAATCCTTTCAGCCTCCTGGGGGTTGCATCCCTGAGGGTGATGCATCCCTGAGGGGCCCCCGTGTTGAGGGTCAGCATGGTGGATGTGTTGTTGCTTACCCTCACCGCCTGGGGAGGCCTGTCAGGAAGTCCAGGATCCAGTTGCAGAGAGAGGGGTTCAATCACAGGGTCCTTAGCAATGAGCTTGGAGGGCACTATGGTCTTGAATGCTAAGCTGTAGTCAATGAACAGCATTCTCACAGGTGTTCCTCTTGCACAGGTGGGAAAGGGCAGTGTGGAGTGCAATAGAGATTCTGTCATCTGTGGATCTGTTGGTGCGTTATCCAAATTAGAGTAGATCCAAGGTGTCTGGGATGATGGTGTTGATGTGAGCCATGACCAGCCAAGCATTTCATGGCTACAGATGTGAGCGCTAAGGGCGATAGTCATTTAGACAGGTTACCTTGGGGTTCTTGGGCACAGGTATGGTGGTCTGATTGAAACATGTATGTATTACAGACTGGGTCAGAGAGTGGCTGAAAATTTCAGTGAAGACACTTGCCAACTGGTCAGCACATGCTCTGAGTATGCATCCTGGTAATCCCTTTGGCCCTGCGGCCTTGTGAATGTTAACCTATTTAAAGGTCTTACTCACGTTGGCTACAGAGAGAGTGATCACACTGTCGTCCGGAACAGCTGGTGCTCTCATGCATTGTTCAGTGTTGCTTGCCTCGAAGCAAGCATAGAAGGCATTTAGCTCGTCTGGTAGACTCGTGTCACAGAGCAGCTTGTGGCTGGGTTTCCCTTTCTCCTCCATTATAGTTTGCAAGCCCTGCCACATCCGACAAGCATCAGAGCCTATTCGATCTTATTCGATCTGTTGTATTGACGCATTTCCTGTTTGATGGTTCATCGGAGGGCGTAGCGGGATTTCTTGCGTCCGGATTAGTGTCCCTCTTCTGGTTGGGATATGTCTACGTACATACGGTCACTGTGGGGACGTCGTTGTGCACTTATTAATGAAGTCGGTGACTGATGTGGTAAACTTCTCAATGCCATCGGATAAATCCCGGAACATACTCCAGTCTGTGCTAGCAAAACAGTCCTGTAGCTTAGCAGCAGCTTCACCGACCACTTCCGTATTGAGCGCATCACTGGTACTTACGGTTTGAGTTTTTATTTAAAGCTTTGAATCAGGAGGATTGAGTTATGGTCAGATTAGCCAAATGGAGGGTGAGGGAGAGCTTTGTATGTGTTTCTGTGTGTGGAGTAAAGGTGATCTAGAGTTTTTTTGCTTCTAGTTGCACAAGTGACATGCTGGTAGAAATGAGGTAAGAGGGATTTCAGTTTTCCTGCATTAAAATCACTGGCCACTAGGAGCACTGCTTCTGGATGAGAATTTTCTTGTCTGCTTATAGCCGTATTCAGCTTGTAAAGTGTGGTCTTAATGCCAGCATTGGTTTGATGTGGTAAATAGACAGCTACGAAAAATATAGGTGAAAACTCTCTTGATAAATAGAGTTTAACTTATCATGAGGTATTCTTACTCAGGCGAGCAGATTCCTTAATATTACAGATCGCGCGCCAACTAACGAAGAGACACGCACCTCCCCCTTTGAGCTTACCCCGACACTGCTGTTCTGTCCTGCCGATGCATATTTAAAACAGCTAGATGTATATTGTCCATGTCCTAGTTCAGCCACAACTCAGAGAAAGACAGAATATTACAGTTCTTCAGGTCCCATTGAAAGTATAGTCTCAAACAGAACTCATCCAGTTTGTTCTCCAGCGATTGTACGTTCGCCAATAGAACTGACTTACGGTATTTATTAGAACATGTAAAAAATGATTTAAGGGATAGATCAGATTGATTTAAGGGATAGATCAGATAAAAGATGGTGTGATAATGTGAGAACAAATCTTTAATAATTACAAAGTGCCTTATGTGACCCCATGAGGCAGTATTGCACACAAATGCACTAAATCTGCTGTGTTCAGAGCTTTACTTGGATATATGCAAATCCCTGCACACTTGGAGAGAACAGGGGGATTACATTTGCAGTTATGGAGCTGAAAATGAGCAGCAGTTGAATAAGAAGCAACACATGCACACGAACAAACACACACGAACAAACACACACACACACACACACACACACACACGAACAAACACACACACTAGAGTATGACGCACACACTAGAGGAAAGACATCTGGGGCTGACTGTCCTGCTGAGAGTTCGGCAGGATTGGGAGAGAGTAGGTGAAGAAAGGGGGAGGGAGGGAGAGAGAAGGAGCGGGAGAAGAGAGGAGGGGAGGATGGACTGGCACCCCATGAGAAAAGAACCAGCTACATGCACCAGGCCATCTTGGTGTATCCCACTGAGTGGACTGGCCACCTGCACCGTGCTGCCAGATATCAGAGAGAGAACCTTATACTGTAGCTGAGCAGAAGTCTATCTCACAGAGAGGAGGAAGCCACATTCACAGGAAGGAGGCCGGGGTGGGGGCCATGGGGTGCAGAGGGGTCAGTGTGGAAGAAAAGAAAAGGGCAGAGAGAGGGTAGTGGCAGTGTGGAGACCTGCTTGGCAGAGCAGAGCCAGGCATAGTAATGAGCCAGTTGAGAGAGTTGGGCATAAGAGACTGAGACGCTGCCTCCGTCAACAACAAAAGCACAGCTTCCTCTTAATGTGGAACACCCACTCGTTATGCTATTTCCGCACTTTTATTCACTGATTGCTTATTGTTAGTGTTGAATGTCGACCGCCCACTTTTTGGCTCTGTACAGTCAGCCCTGTGAGTCAAAATCTCAATGTGGAGAAGATTGACTGGAGCTAGCAGACACTACTGCAGCTACTGTGAACTGTGTTTGGAATCTCCTGCTCCATGTCTACTGCAGGATATATACAGTATACAACAGCTGTTCATATTTGGTCCTATTTTCAAAATACAGGGTGTGTCCAATTAAATGTCCCAATGTTCAAGTGGAACAAATCAAAGAGCAATGTTACAATGTAAATATTTTCAAAGAGCAATGTTACAATGTAAACAATGTAAATATTTGTATGAACATAACAAGATTCAACAACTGAGACATAAACTGAACAAGTTCCACAGACATGTGACTAACAGAAATAGAATAATGTGTCCCTGAACAAAGGGAGGGGGTCAAAATCAAAAGTAACAGTCGGTATCTGGTGTGGCCACCAGCTACATTAAGTACTGCAGTGCATGTCCTCCTCATGGACTGCACCAGATTTGCCAGATCTTGCTATGAGATGTTACCCCACTCTTCCACCAAGGCCTGCATGTTCCCAGACATTTCTGGGGGGAGTGGCCTTAGCCCTCACCCTCCGATCCAACTTGTCCCAGATGTGCTCAATGGGATTGAGATCCGGGCTCTTCTCTGGCCATGGCAGAACACTGACATTCCTGTCTTGCAGGAAATCACACACAGAACGAGCAGTATGGCTGGTGGCATTGTCATGCTGGAGGGTCATGTCAGGATGAGCCTGCAGGAAGGGTACCACATGAGGGAGGAGGATATCTTCCCTGTAATGCACATCGTTGAGATTGCCTGAAATGACAACAAGCTCAGTCCGATGATGCTGTGACACACCACCCCAGACCATGACGGACCCTCCACCTCCAAATCAATCCCGCTCCAGAGTACAGGCCTCAGTGTAATGCCTCCTTGCAGCATGCCTAAGGCACGTTCACGCAGATGAGCAGGGACCCTGGACATATTTCTTTTGGTGTTTTTCAGAGTCAGTAGAAAGGCCTCTTTAGTGTCCTATGTTTTCATAACTGTGACCTTAATTGCCTACCGTCTGTAAGCTGTCAGTGTCTTAACGACCGTTCCACAGGTGCATGTTTATTAATTGTTTATGGTTCATTGAACAAGCATGGGAAACAGTGTTTAAACCCTTTACAATTAATATCTGTGAAGTTATTTGGATTTATACGAATTCTCTTTGAAAGACAGGGTCCTGAAACAGGGACGTTTCTTTTTTTGCCGAGTTTACAATACAGCATATAGTAGAGGAAACTAGCAGCGATTGCAATATCTTGCATCCATATGTTGTTTACTGTAGCGATTCAAATTGGATGAAAACTGACATGCAACACTGTCAAAAACACACCATGTAGTCCTTTGGTCTCAATCTCATTTAGGCATCACGCTACGACTCTTGGATGAAGTCGAATCCCTCTCGCTGCAGCTAAATCAAGTCACATGATTCTATCATGTTATCGTGCCGTGACCCAAATGCTTTGATCACTGCGAACGATAAAAATCTGCCCTCAACTCTGATTCTGTAAAAGTGCTGCGCACTGCAACATATTGTAAACACACAGCAGTCTATTTTTAACAGGGATGCTTTAGTTTGGCTTTTCAAAGCTGAGAAACAAAAGCACATCGTTGGAAAGGCTGGAGGGTGAGAGAGCGCAGTAGTACTTGCAGGCACACACAGCAACCCCCATTCTGGAAGCCTAATGGGGGCCTAAATCAGCCTAAATCAGCCTCAAAGGGTGATTTGATAGGGGTAAAACGACAGGGAGAGTTATGTTTCTTAGTGCCTCCTTCCCATACACATAGTGGCTGTGCTCTTATCGATGCCATCTCTGATTCCAGATCAGTTTGACCCCACACGTTATTTATTGCACGGTTCAATGATGCTTCTGATTGGACTCGTGCTGAGGGTTCAAATGATGCATGTTCCTCATATTGTGGAATCACCCCCTCCCTTTCCATCTCTCTCCTACTGGTCTCAGAGGGTGGAGGACAGAGTCTGTGTGGGTGGAGACATACAGAGCTGCTGTATGAGGGGGGGTTCTCAGTATTCTCCTGGCCCTGTCGTCACAGCAAAGCCAGCCATCCAGCACTGTCAGGCTGTTATCCCCTCCCTCTCTCCTCCTCAGGTGTACATAAACCATGCTCTGGTGCTGGCTAATTACTCACGTCGCACTGGGAGGAACAGGGGGGAGATCCCCTAGAGGAAGTGACAGCTGTCTGCACTGCTTGGCTAACCGCCGCCGGGCACCTTTTAGCACATGTGATGCTGTTCCCGACAAATATGATGTCACAACCACTGAGGCTCCCCCTTCAATTGACCTCCCCTCCGTTGACAGAGACTGGAGCCTCATCACTTCCTCCCATCCCCACTCTCAGCCTAGTGACTCATCTGCCCGTCAAGGCAACACAGCAGAGGAAGAGGGTGACCAATAATGGGATGTTTCCATGTTTTAAATGTTAGTCATTTAGCAGACGCTCTTATCCAGAGTGACTTACAGTGGTGAGGGCATACAGTATATTTTCAGACTTTTTTTCATACTGTGACATAGAAAAACACACTGCACCATCCCCAACTACTACCACAACTTGACCAACCGCAACAGAAGAATGGGCTTACATTAATCATGAAAATATACAGATGGAACAGACCTTTGGAGAATGACTTTTCCAGCTGTTTTTCTGTGCGAAGGCGGACTTGATGAATCTGGCTGCATGCAGAGGAGCGTCCTCCTCCCTGTCCAAAATATCACTCAAAATATACCAAAGCAGCTTAGTTAAGCATCTGCAAGCGACGTGAGCCAGAAACTTATACCGAGGAAAAAGACCCTCAGCTAAAGTAGCGAGTGGAACGGAGACGTCTGAATAAAAAAGATTGTATGAATAAAAGAGAGCCAGAGGACTAGTCCATAAAGCTGGCAGGGGAAGTGACAAATGAGAAATAATTACAACCACTCAAGCAAACTGCTTGGTTTCATCCAAACCACCAGGTATGGTAGCTACTACTAATCTATATCTAACTTAGAGTAGTAGTAGCTACAGTATCTGGTGGTTTGGATGAAACCAAGCAACCCATGATCTGCAAAACATCAATACCAACCATTGTCCTCTCATAACAGCTAAATCAAATCAAATTTTATTTGTCATATACACATGGTTAGCAGATGTTAATGTGAGTGTAGCGAAATGCTTGTGCTTCTAGTTCCGACAATGCAGTGATAACCAACAAGTAATCTAACTAACAATTCCAAAACTACTGTCTTATACACAGTGTAAGGGGATAAAGAATATGTACATAAGGATATATGAATGAGTGATGGTACAGGGCAGCATACAGTAGATGGTATCGAGTACAGTATATACATATGAGATGAGTATGTAGACAAAGTAAACAAAGTGGCATAGTTAAAGTGGCTAGTGATACATGTATTACATAAGGATGCAGTAGATTATATAGAGTACAGTATATACGTATGCATATGAGATGAATAATGTAGGGTAAGTAACATTATATAAGGTAGCATTGTTTAAAGTGGCGAGTGATATATTTCTACATAATTTCCCATCAATTCCCATTATTAAAGTGGCTGGAGTTGGGTCAGTGTCAATGACAGTGTGTTGGCAGCAGCCACTCAATGTTAGTGGTGGCTGTTTAACAGTCTGATGGCCTTGAGATAGAAGCTGTTTTTCAGTCTCTCGGTCCCAGCTTTGATGCACCTGTACTGACCTCACCTTCTGGATGATAGCGGGGTGAACAGGCAGTGGTTCGGGTGGTAGATGTCCTTCATGATCTTTATGGCCTTCCTGTAACATCGGGTGGTGTAGGTGTCCTGGAGGGCAGGTAGTTTGCCCCCGGTGATGCGTTGTGCAGACCTCACTACCCTCTGGAGAGCCTTACGGTTGAGGGCGGAGCAGTTGCCGTACCAGGCGGTGATACAGCCCGCCAGGATGCTCTCGATTGTGCATCTGTAGAAGTTTGTGAGTGCTTTTGGTGACAAGCCGAATTTCTTCAGCCTCCTGAGGTTGAAGAGGCGCTGCTGCACCTTCTTCACGACGCTGTCAGTGTGAGTGGACCAATTCAGTTTGTCTGTGATGTGTATGCCGAGGAACTTAAAACTTGCTACCCTCTCCACTACTGTTCCATCGATGTGGATAGGGGGTGTTCCCTCTGCTGTTTCCTGAAGTCCACAATCATCTCCTTAGTTTTGTTGACGTTGAGTGTGAGGTTATTTTCCTGACACCACACTCCGAGGGCCCTCACCTCCTCCCTGTAGGCCGTCTCGTCGTTGTTGGTAATCAAGCCTACCACTGTTGTGTCGTCCGCAAACTTGATGATTGAGTTGGAGGCGTGCGTGGCCACGCAGTCGTGGGTGAACAGGGAGTACAGGAGAGGGCTCAGAACGCACCCTTGTGGGGCCCCCGTGTTGAGGATCAGCGGGGAGGAGATGTTGTTGCCTACCCTCACCACCTGGGGGCGGCCCGTTAGGAAGTCCAGTACCCAGTTGCACAGGGCGGGGTCGAGACCCAGGGTCTCGAGCTTGATGACGAGCTTGGAGGGCACTATGGTGTTGAATGCCGAGCTGTAGTCGATGAACAGCATTCTCACATAGGTATTCCTCTTGTCCAGGTGGGTTAGGGCAGTGTGCAGTGTGGTTGAGATTGCATCGTCTGTGGACCTATTTGGGCGGTTAGCAAATTGGAGTGGGTCTAGGGTGTCAGGTAGGGTGGAGGTGATATGGTCCTTGACTAGTCTCTCAAAGCACTTCATGAAGACGGAAGTGAGTGCTAGGGGGCGGTAGTCGTTTAGCTCAGTTACCTTAGCTTTCTTGGGAACAGGAACAATGGTGGCCCTCTTGAAGCATGTGGGAACAGCAGACTGGTATAGGGATTGATTGAATATGTCCGTAAACACACCGGCCAGCTGGTCTGCGCATGCTCTGAGGGCGCGGCTGGGGATGCCGTCTGGGCCTGCAGCCTTGCGAGGGTTAACACGTTTAAATGTCTTACTCACCTCGGCTGCAGTGAAGGAGAGACCGCAGGCCGTGTCAGTGGCACTGTATTGTCCTCAAAGCGGGCAAAAAAGTTATTTAGTCTGCCTGGGAGTAAGACATCCTGGTCCGTGACTGGGCTGGGTTTCTTCTTGTAGTCCATGATTGACTGTAGACCCTGCCACATGCCTCTTGTGTCTGAGCCGTTGAATTGAGATTCTACTTTGTCTCTGTACTGACGCTTAGCTTGTTTAATAGCCTTGCGGAGGGAATAGCTGCACTGTTTGTATTCGGTCATGTTACCAGACACCTTGCCCTGATTAAAAGCAGTGGTTTGCGCTTTCAGTTTCACGCGAATGCTGCCATCAATCCACGGTTTCTGATTAGGGAATGTTTTTATCGTTGCTATGGGAACGACATATTCAACGCACGTTCTAATGAACTCGCACACCGAATCAGCGTATTCGTCAATATTTTTATCTGACACAATACGAAACATGTCCCAGTCCACGTGATGGAAGCAGTCTTGGAGTGTGGAGTCAGCTTGGTCGGACCAGCGTTGGACAGACCTCAGCTGAAGCAGACCATGGGATATTAGGATGGCATGTTTCCCAGGCTGAGTGGGAGAGATAGGAGGATGAAATCTAAATAGATACAACCCTGGGGGAATCTGTGGGAATGCACCCCATATAGCAATCTGTCAACTTGAAATAAAGGGGGGGGGGTAGAGATGGAGAGAAATGTCAGGATTTTCCTATTCATTAATGGTCCTGGAAAGGAATTTATTGGACATTCAGCATCTCTTTTATTGGCCAATTTGAGAAGATAGGATCATAAAAAGAGTGGGAAATGTACTGCGTCTCTTTTCTCTGCGAGAAAAAGGGGGAAATGGTCTGTCTGATAAACCCAATAGGCTCCAATTTCAACCTCCTATTATATTTTCTCTAAGGCTGCACATTCCATTTCCTGACAAATAGAGAGCTGCATGGGCCTTACAGTAGACCATCACATTCACATATACCAATAAACAAACACACTAGAACACACACACACACACACACACACACACACACACACACACACACACACACACACACACACACACACACACACACACACACACACACACACACACACACACACACACACACACACACACACACACACACACACACACACAGCATTTCATCCTTTGGAAACAGAGCCTAACTTGGCTTTAGCACAGCTCCAATTTGTTTCTGATTGACAATTACTGTCAGTCTCATGCGGTTTCATCAACATTCACAAGACACATTCCCTGGGGTGACTGAATGCAGTAATTCAATACTCCATGACACCAATTAGTGAGGTAAATAATAGCGTGTGCAGAAGAGCCAGAATCCCATCCGCTCTCACTGATCTCCAGTCTACCCTTATCAAAGACGCTTTCTTCAAAACTCCAGTTTGAGATCACAGGGAAGCGCTAAGTCTTCAGTGCAGCTCTAACTCGGACGCTTCCCCACAGTGAGGAATGTGTGTTCAATAACAGAAGCCACACCATATGCTGCTGCCTGTCCAATTTCTCTCAGCCTCACGTCTGCACTGGCGGAAATCGACAATATCCGATATCTCCAGTCCGACTTAAACACTGCAATTTAGACCAGGCCGGGTGAAACTGGGAAAGGGTAAATGATGAAAGGAGAGGCAGGGACTGGGTCCTCCAAGACGTTTATGGCATTTACTCCCAGATTGAACCATATGCTCTCTTAACTCCAGCAGTCACACCTGGCCGATTTGAAAATCAATAGCGTTATCTTTTCAGATGGATAAATAAAGCCTTGGTTAGACCGGATGTTGCTCTGTGGCCCAGCCAGCCACTGCTATCAGTCTGGGGTCAGTGAGCTAGGAGAGGAACACATAACGCCATCTGTCCGGGGCCAGTGAGCTGGGAGAGGAACACATAACGCCATCTGTCCGGGGCCAGTGAGCTGGGAGAGGAACACAAACACTTTCTGTCTGGGGCCAGTGAGCTGGGAGAGGAACACAAACGCTGTCTGTCTGGGGCCAGTGAGCTGGGAGAGGAACACAAACGCCATCTGTCCGGGGCCAGTGAGCTGGGAGAGGAACACAAACGCTGTCTGTCTGGGGCCAGTGAGCTGGGAGAGGAACACAAACGCTGTCTGTCCGGGGCCAGTGAGCTGGGAGAGGAACACAAACGCTGTCTGTCTGGGGCCAGTGAGCTGGGAGAGGAACACAAACGCTGTCTGTCCGGGGCCAGTGAGCTGGGAGAGGAACACAAACGCTGTCTGTCTGGGGCCAGTGAGCTGGGAGAGGAACACAAACGCTGTCTGTCTGGGGCCAGTGAGCTGGGAGAGGAACACAAACGCTGTCTGTCTGGGGCCAGTGAGCTGGGAGAGGAACACAAACGCTGTCTGTCCGGGGCCAGTGAGCTGGGAGAGGAACACAAACGCCGTCTGTCTGGGGCCAGTGAGATGGGAGAGGAACACATAACGCCGTCTGTCCGGGGCCAGTGAGCTGGGAGAGGAACACATAAACGCCGTCAATCTGGGGTCAGTGATCTGGGAGAGGAACACATAAACGCTGTCTGTCTGGGGTCAGTGAGCTGGGAGAGGAACACATAAACGCTGTCTGTCTGGGATCAGTGAGCTGGGAGAGGAACACAAACACTGTCTTTCTGGGGTCAGTGAGCTCTGTAAACACTGGGAACCAGTGAGACTGGGAGAGGAAACACACTGTGTGGGAATGAACACTGAGATGGGCTGCCTTACACATGGTTACACATCACCTAAAAAGGTCGGTATATAGAGATGGGTTTATAAGATATGTATGACATGAGTGCCAGAGATTAAGCTTGTTTGTTCATCCAAATGTGTATGCAAAAAAAAATATCTCAAAGGATGTCACAACAAGTCACATGACTCAATAAATATATGTCAGCTGAGCATTCGTGAGGGGAAAGAATTACATTTACAAATTTAAGTCGCAGACGCTCTGTCCAGAGCGACTTACAAATTGGGGCCAGTGAGCTGGGAGAGGGTAACACAAATTGACGCTGTCTGTCCATTGGGGGCCAGTGAGCTGGGAGAGGAACACAAAGCTGTACTTCCTCAGTGGTAGGGAACAGCAGGCCAGAGGTGGATGAACGCAGTGGGGGTGTAGGGCCAGTGAGCTGGGAGAGGAACAGCAAACGCTGGTCTGTCCGGGGCCAGTGAGCTGGGAGAGAACTTGGGAACACAAACGCTGTCTGTCTTGGGGCACAGTGAGCTGGGAGAGGAAGATGACAAGTGCCTGGATTAGGACGCGCCGTCTGTCTGGGGCCAGTGAGCTGGGAGAGGAAGTTGAGAACGACAGGGTGTTGTCCAGGATCAAGCCAGGTTCTTATCGCTCTGGGAGGAGGACACAATGGAGTTGTCAACAGTGATGGCGAGATCATGGAACACAAACGCTGAACTGGGCAGTCCTTCCCCGGGAGGAAGAGGAGCTCCGTCTGGAGGTTCAGCTTGAGGAACACACTAATGTCTGCCAGACATGCAGAGATGTCTGTCTGGGGGAAAGGAGAAGATTAGTGAGCTGGGAGAGGAACACATGTGAACAGAGCCAAGTGACTTGGTCTGGGGTCAGTGACACCAGTGGTGAGAGCTGGGAGAGGAACACCTGGTATAAGGACACTGTCTGCCCAACTCTGGAGAGGGAGGATCTGATGGTTCACAGTATCGAAGGCAGCCGATAGGTCTAGAAGGATGAGAGCAGAGGAGAGAGAGTTAGCTTTAGCAGTGCGGAGCGCCTCCGTGATACAGAGAAGAGCAGTCTCAGTTGAATGACTAGTCAAACCTGACTGATTTGGATCAAGAAGGTCATTCTGAGAGATAGCAGTAGAGCTGGCCAGGAGGAACGCTCAAGAGTTTTGGAAAAAAGAGAGAAGGGATACTGGTCTGTAGTTGGAATGGAACCCAGAAGGGGTGCAACTCTCGTCCTTGAAGACAAGGGACGACAGGAGGGATGAGTTGATGAGCAGGTGAGGTCACTCCGGAAATGGTCTGGAGAAGAGAGGAGGGGATAGGGTCAAGGTTGGGCGGCCGGCCGTCAAAGACGGATAATTTCATCTGGAGAGAGAGGGGAGAAAGAGGTCAGAGCACAGGGTAGGGCAGTGGGCAGAACCAGTGCTTAGCAAACGAGGATCGGATTACCTTCTTTTCAAAATGGTTGACGAAGTCATCTGCAGAGAGGGAGGGGGGATTCAGGAGGGAGGAGAAGGTGGCAAAGAGCTTCCTAGGGTTAGAGGCAGATGTTTGGAATTTAGAATGGTATGGCTTTAGCAGCAAGATGTAGAGAGGAGGGAGTGAAAGGATGCCAGGTCCGCAAAAAATGCAAAAAACATCTCAAAGTGGGAAAAATATCATGATGTCACAACAAAGTCACATGACTCAGAGGGAAGAGATAAATATATGGGACGGCGCGATCCATCCGAGTAGGGGCAGCGTGGGAAGTGTTGGATGAGAGCGAGAGGGAAAAGCATAGTCGTTGAGGGGAGTTGCAATGAGGTTAGTGAATTGACAGAACAGTTCGAATGGCCACAGTACGGTTCTCCCTGGAGCTATCCATGGTGCTGAAAAAGTCCTCTCTCATGCATGACTTTATATACTCTGAGCCAGAGGAAGAAGTTATGAACCACTAGACTCAGTCTGAATACTGTGATAGGTCCCATCCTTACATATTGATATAGACATAGATAGAACATGACATCATCTGACTCACCCCTGCAGCTCCTTGAGCGAGACGGAGATCTTGAGGTTGTGTCCCAGGACGTGCAGGGCTGTGAGGATGTCGGCCCACTGAACCATCTCCCCCAGAGGACCTCCCTTCAGGACCTTGGGGCTGAACACGTCCCCTGACTCCTCTGTCAGGAAGCCTACGTGCACCAGGATCTGAGAAGGAAAAAAATAAGTTTGAGGGGTTGCAACCATAGGATTGAAGAGTTTACAGTCTCATTCTGATGAGCTCCCAACTAATAGGACTGATCCATGGTTCTTATTCATAGCTATCTCTATTAGCTTCATTCATGTCTGTACATCTCAGGTCCCCCACAAACCACTGGTCTTGGGAATAGAGATGAATGGAGATAAGAGAGATGAATTGCAACAAACTGAATATTTATGCTAAAAGGAAGAGTAGTAATGCAAGCCATGAAACATTCGTCCCCAAGCAAATCTTGGAAAACACCATTTTTGAATTTGAATAGTGATTGACCTGCTGAAGATAATTAATATGCCTAATGGTACAAGACTGTTTTAATTGCTGATGGGAGAGGATGGGACTTCCAGCCTGTTAACTGTGTAATGAAATCAGACTGTGATTTCTCAACAGATGGCAGCCTTTAATTCTTCCCCAGTTACTTTTGACTCGCAAAACTTTCTCATCTTACTTCTAAAGAGTAAAGTAGCTAACCACTCTGGGTTCGTGCTCCAAACTAGTTTAACCATTCTCACTAAAGACGGGAGAAAACGAAGGACACAGTGAAGGCAGCCAACACAGACCCATTGAATATTGCACAATGCAGGGAAATTGCTAGAGGACAAGATGACTGCACAGTGCATACTCAATACAAAGAGGGAAATCGATGACAATCAATTGCGATTTATTGCTCTGCTTTTGTTAAGTGGACGCAACACAAATGTCTCGCCATGACCAGACAGAAGTACCTCAACTGGCCCCCTGCAATCTATGATGCCAGTGAATCCTCATGTCACTGTAGTGCCAGGGTACTCATGCCAGCCACACAGTACTTGTCACATCACCATAACTACATGAAATAATTCATTTTCAAATGACTACAAAAGGAATTGGAAGTTTAAAAAGTTGTCTACAGCAATTTTGCCTTTGTGAAAGCACAGTTCAGTGTAGAGAGAAAAAGACAGAGAAAAAAATAAAGGTTGCAGACAGAGAGGAGAGAGACAGGTGGGGTAGACGGCTGCTGTCTAGTTCCACTCCTCCGTGAAGTCTCCCTTCAACGAGTCTATTTCCATCGGCAGATTATCGTCCTCTCATCTGCGTTTTCACAGCAGCACAGCAGTTCCTCCTCGTCTGTTTTCTAAACACTGTTCTGTTCTGTCAGAGACGCTGCAGCCAAGCCCAGAGGGGCCAGGTAATGGACAGTAGCTATTACTGTTGAACACACCGTTAAAAAAAGAACAAAGAGACTCTTCTTTTTGGAGGCTGATCAAGGAACAGGCTTGGGAAGGATGCTGTGTGTTGACAGCGCTGGTGCTGGCTTATCCAAGCTAATAGTTCTCTAAAGAGAGACTGATGAAAAGAAGAATCCTATTTATATACATTCTGAAAGCATCTCTTGGCCAAAGACCAGACTGGCCTGCTTTCCCAAAGCAAAGCAAACACCTATCAATCACTGCGTCTCATGTTCACTCAGGCGTTTGAAGTTATGAGCCTCTTTTTAACTAGAGAAGGATTAAAAGGAGTGGGGTTTGCACAAAGAGAATGCTCGGAGTGGTAAACTCAAAGAATACTGCAGTCAATCTATACCTTTCCCAGCCTTGGTTTTGTGAATAATTCAAGCTTCAAGTTTTTAACGCTGTGTGCACAAGTACAGTGAAATGCCTTTCTTGCAAGCGCCAAATACAACAATGTAGTAATCAATATCAATGTGGCACTAAAAATAACAAGGTAGAACAGAAACCCACGATAAATAAAAATAGGAAGAACACAGTTTATAACGGGTCAGTTCCATATTTCCGATGTGCAGGGATACTGGTAGATATAGAGGTACGGTGACGAGACATCAGGATGATAGAGTAGCAGCAGCGCAAATTATGATTGTATGTGAGTGTGTGTGCTTGTTGTGTGTGTGTGTTGGAGTATCAGTGTGCGTGAGTGTGTAGAGGTGCATAGGTGTCAGTCTTGTTTCCCCGGTACCGCTTGCCGTGCAGAAGCAGAGAGAACAGTCTATGGCTTGGGTGGCTAGAGTCTTTAATGATATTCCGAGCCTTCTTTTCATACTGCCTGATATAGAGGTTCTGGATGGCAGGGAGCTCGGCCCCAGTGATGTACTGGGCTATCCGAATCACCCTCTGTACCGCCATGGCATAGAGGGTGGTGCTGTTTTCATACCACCTTACCTCTGATGCAGCTATTCAAGATGCTCTCAATGGTGCAGCTGTAGAACGTTTTGAGGATCTTTCATGAGGGCCCATGCCAAACCTTTTCAACCTCCTCCCTTCTCTCAGCACATATCCAAGCTGCAGGCTAAGGTTAAATCTAGACTTGGTTTCCTCTATCTTTATCGCTCCTCTTTCACCCCAGCTGCCAAACTAACCCTGATTCAGATGACCATGCTACCCATGATAGATTACGGAGATGTAATTTATAGGTTGGCAGGTAAGGGTGTTGTCGAGCAGCTAGATGTTCTTCGGCCATCATATTTGCCACCAATGTTCCTTATAGGACACATCACTGCACTCTACACTCCTCTGTAAACTGGTCATCTCTGTATACCTGTCACAAGACCCACTGGTTGAAGCGTATTTATAAAACCCTGTTAGGCCTCGCTCCCCCCTATCTGAGATACCTACTGCAGCCCTCATCCTCCACATACAACACCCCTTCACTCCCCCCTATCTGAGATACCTACTGCAGCCCTCATCCTCCACATACAACACCCCTTCATCTGAGATACCTACTGCAGCCCTCATCCTCCACTCCACCCCTTCATACAACACCCCTTCCTCCACATCCCCCTTCACTCCTGAGATACCTACTGCAGCCCTCATCCTCCACATACAACACCCCTTCACTCCCCCTATCTGAGATACCTACTGCAGCCCTCATCCTCCACATACAACACCCCTTCTGAGATACTCCCCCTCATCCTCCACTGAGATACCTACTGCAGCCCTCATCCTCCACATACAACACCGTTCTGCCAGTCACATTCTGTTAAAGGTCCCCAAAGCACACACATCCCTGGGTTACTCCTCTTTTCAGGTCGCTGCAGCTAGTGACTGGAAAGAGCTGCAACAAGCACTCAAACTGGAAGGTTTTATCTCAATCTCTACATTCAAAGACTAAATCATGGACACTCTTCCTGACACTTGTGGCTGCATCGTCTTCTTTGCCTAACAAAGTTTGTGCTGCTACTATGTTGTGCTGCTGCAATGTTGTTGCTATGTTGTGTTGTCATGTTTTTTAACCTTTATTTAACTAGGCAAGTCAGTTAAGAAAAACATCTTATTTACAATGACAGTCTACCGGGGAACAGTGGGTTAACTACCTTGTTCAGGAGCAGAAAAACATATTTTTTACATTGTCAGCTCGGGGATTCGATCCAGCGACCTTTTGGGTACTGGCCCAACGCTCTAACCACTAGGATACCTGCCGCACCTGCTGTGTTGTTGTGTTACCACCATGTTGTGTTTCTACCATGTTGTGTTGTCATGTCGTGTTGCTACCATGTTGTGTTGTCACCATGTTGTGTTGTTACCATGTTGTGTTGTTACCATGTGTTGTGTTGTGGTGTTGTTACCATGTTGTGTTGTTGTGTTGTTACCATGTTGTGTTGTCATGCTGTGTTGTTACCATGTTGTCTTGTTGCATTTTTACCATGTTGTGTTGTCATGTTGTGTTGTTACCATGTTGTGTTGTTACCATGTTGTGTTGTCACCATGTTGTGTTGCTACCATGTGTTGTCACCATGTTGTGTTGTCATGTTGTGTTGCTACCATGTTGTGTTGCTACCATGTTGTGTTGTCACCATGTTGTGTTGTCACCATGTTGTGTTGCTACCATGTGTTGTCACCATGTTGTGTTGTCATGTTCTGTTGTTGCCATGTTGTGTTGTCTTAAGTCTCTCTTTATGTAGTGTTGTGGTGTCTCTCTTGTCGTGATGTGTGTTTTGTCCCTGCAGGAGGCCTTTTGCCTCTTGGTAATCCATCATTGTAAATAAGAATTTGTTCTTAATTGACTTGCCTAGTTAAGTAAAGATTCAATAAAAATATGTAAATAAAAGTTGGAAGAGGCAATGTTGCGCCTTCTTCACGGCTGTGCATGTGTGAATGGGCCATTTTAAAGTCCTTAGTGAGTTGGACACAGAGGAATCTGAAGCTCTCGACCCGCTCCACTGCAGCCCCATCGATGTGTTGATCAGCTCCTTGGTCTTACTGTAGTTGAGGGAGAGATTGTTGTCCCGGCAACACACTGCCAGGTCACTGACCTCCTCCCTGTAGGCTGTCTCATCGTCGCTAGTGATCTGGCCTACCAGCGTTGTGTCGTCAGCAAACTTGATGATTGTGTTGGAGTAGTGCACGGCCACGCAGTCATGGGTGAACAGGTAGTACAGGAGGGGACTAAGCACACACCAGTGTGGGGCCCCATGTTGACGGTCAGCATGGCAGAGGTGATGTTGCCTACCCTCAACATCTGGAAGAGAGGCATCGTTGGATAGAGAGCGTCTTCCTTTGTAATCCGTAATGGACTGTAGGTCGGAGCCTGTATGGTATTATTCCACCTTACACCTTATTGTCCTTTTGATATTTTGCGTAGCGTGACTTCTTGTACTTGTTCCTTTCCTCAGCCGTAGCCTCAGGGTTGTAGCCGTAGCCTCTGCGATATCCCTGTGTGCGGTATCCTTTGTCCCCCATCCTTTCTCTTAGCGCCAACCTCAGTGTTAATCCAGGGCTTTTGTTTGGGGAAGCAGCGACCCTTCACTACGGGGACAACGTCGTGACCCTTCACTATGGGGACAACGTCGTGACCCTTCACTACGGGGACAACGTCGTGACCCTTCACTACGGGGACAACGTCTTTCACTACGGGGACAACGTCGTGACCCTTCACTACGGGACAACGTCGTGACCCTTCACTACGGGACAACGGGGACAACGTCGTGACCCTTCACTACGGGAAAACGTCGTGACCCTTCACTTCACCCTTCACTACGGGGACAACGTCGTGACCCTTCACTACGGGGACAACGTCGTGACCCTTCACTACGGGGACAACGTCGTGACCCTTCACTACGGGGACAACGTCGTGACCCTTCACTACGGGGACAACGTCGTGACCCTTCACTACGGGGACAACGTCGTGACCCTTCACTACGGGGACAACGTCGTGACCCTTCACTACGGGGACAACGTCGTGACCCTTCACTACGGGGACAACGTCGTGACCCTTCACTACGGGGACAACGTCGTGACCCTTCACTACGAGGACAACGTCGTGACCCTTCACTACGGGGACAACGTCGTGACCCTTCACTACGGGACAACGTCGTGACCCTTCACTAAGGGGACAACGTCGTGACCCTTCACTACGGGAAAACGTCGTGACCCTTCACTACGGGGACAACGTCCCTTCACTACGGGGACAACGTCGTGACCCTTCACTACGGGGACAACGTCCCCTTCACTGGGAAAACGTCCCCTTCCACAGTCCCTTCACCACGGGGACAACGTCGTGACCCTCACTACGGGGAAAACGTCGTGACCCTTCACTGGGACAACGTCCCCTTCCACGGGGACAACGTCACCCTTCACTCCGGGGAAACGTCCCCTTCACTACGGGGACAACGTCGTGACCCTCACTACGGGGAGTCACCACACACAACGTCACCCTCACTCTGGGAAAACGTCCCCCTCCACAGTCACCACACAAAACGTCACCCTTCTTCTGGGAAAACGCTCCCTCCACAGTCACCCTTCACACACGTCACCCTTCACTGGGGACAACGTCCCCTCCACAGTCACCCTTCACACAAAACACCCTCTTCTGGGAAAACGTCCCCTCCACAGTCACCACACACTCACCCTCTTCTGGGACAACCCTCCACAGTCACCACACACGTCACCCTTCTTCTGGGGACAACCCTCCACAGTCACCACACACTCACCCTCTTCTGCTCCCTCCACAGTCACCACACACGTCACCCTTCACTACGGGGACAACGTCGTGACCCTTCACTTCACTTCTGCTCCCTCCACAGTCACGGCACACTCACCCTCTTCTGCTCCCTCCACAGTCACCACACACTCACCCTCTTCTGCTCCCTCCACAGTCACCACACACTCACCCTCTTCTGCTCCCTCCACAGTCACCACACACTCACCCTCTTCTGCTCCCTCCACAGTCACCACACACTCACCCTCTTCTGCTCCCTCCACAGTCACCACACACTCACCCTCTTCTGCTCCCTCCACAGTCACCACACACTCACCCTCTTCTGCTCCCTCCACAGTCACCACACACTCACCCTCTTCTGCTCCCTCCACAGTCACCACACACTCACCCTCTTCTGCTCCCTCCACAGTCACCACACACTCACCCTCTTCTGCTCCCTCCACAGTCACCACACACTCACCCTCTTCTGCTCCCTCCACAGTCACCACGCACTCACCCTCTTCTGCTCCCTCCACAGTCACCACGCACTCACCCTCTTCTGCTCCCTCCACAGTCACCACACACTCACCCTCTTCTGCTCCCTCCATTGACTCCTCAGACGGTCATCTAGCCTGCGTGCAGCCGAGGCCCACTGTGCAGCCAGCCTGCGCATCCTTCTCTTCATGAAACTCAGAGACTCCTTCCCCGTACCCACCTGCTCCAGGAGGGCCCCGATGTCTGACCGGAATGCCGCCTGGAGGACAGGAAAAGGAACATCTACATTTTTTTCTCCCCTTACTATGTTAATCACTTTGAGCACCTAGAAAAAGCTATATATAAGTCCAATACATTAAACACTTAATTAATACATTTAACACCTCCCCAAACCTGTACAAAACAGCCACATGGTAACCACCAGCCCTACTTGGAGTTGAGTGGAGATGGGTGTTATAGCTCTCCCTGACATACCCATTCCCCCTGGAGGCAGGACTCTCAGATAGTGTTGCCTGAGGGACTCCTGCCTCATGCTCATAAACAGGCTGCCTTCATTTCACTCCGCATGTTTCCCAGCCCTTTTATAATCGCTGGATCACAGTGCAATCTGAGCAGCCAAGTGCTAATCAATGTTGTAACTGCATAAGGGAGCACAGAGGACTTATAAATGGCACATAGACAGTCACACAAACCTCTCCGTCTCTCTCTCTCTCTCTCACACACACACACAGTGGACACACACACACAGTGGGGACACACAATCCCTCTTTCCTTCCACACACATTCTCTTGCTTATGCACACATACAAAATCAATATGAGATGCATTACTTTCGCACTACAGGTTAATTATTGTTTGGAAAGCAACTTGTAGGTGCCTCTGTGAATGCAGAGGAACACCTGAGAGAAGTCACAGGATTAGTCCAGCTGGATCCAGGCAGATAATTAGAATCCATGATTAAGCTGCACAGATAATTGAAATGAGCAGCCGACCCATTGGTGTGTAGTGTACAGCGCTCCGGGGAGCAGCAACGAACTAGAACACCTGGCCCTGGTGGCCCCAGAAATAACTGGAATGCTGCTCTCACAAGAAAAACAGCAACAGCCATGATTCAAGGCAGAGGGAGAATAGACTCTGTGAGTGACTGTATATCCACACTCCCCTCCCAGGAGACTGTGTGCCAGTCGGATACAGGGAAATTAGAGTGGAGATGAAATACAAAGACTAGTATCATAGACGCAAACTCTGTACACACACACACACATACACACTATAGCAGCCCTGTAAACAGCCCATGCCAACCCAACTATCCCACCTGTCTCTTGGGGAAAGGTTTGTGCGTGGGTGTGGTGGTCTGGTTCCTCCAGGTCAGAGCGGGGCAGAACCACTCCACCTCACTCAGGTAGATGAGGAAGGAGCAGTCGGAGCCGTCCACCCCATAGAAGGCATAGCAGGGGTCTGAGGTCCAGCGGGCACGCATCCACTGAGGGAAAAGGTCAAGGGAGATAAATATATACAGTATCTCTATGTATCAAAGGAGGTCAAAGGGGGTCAAATGTCAGTGTAGAAATGAATGTATTATAGCTAAGGAACCCATGAAATCTGACTTGGACTTGGTCAAGGTCCTTTCATTGATCTGAACACAGCACTAGACATTGATCCTTGTGAAACAAGGCAGGGTTGATTGAAGCTGATCGTAAAGCTGGAGTTGCAGGGTAATAAACAGTCCAAGAGCAAAAGGACATAGGGACTGTGGGATCAGGAAAACCACTGTGAAATTGCATGACATGCGGACTTACATCCACCTTGCTGGGGCAGTCTGGGTAGTGAGGGTCTTTGGGCACCTCACACTGTCCTGTTGCGCCATCCTTAACTGTGGGACAAAAACACATGTATTAACAACAAACACCTCCCTATGAATCCTTAAAATACCTGCTCATAACTTTGCTATTCAGCCCTATGAGGACAGTGTGGAGCAGTTGGGGCAGAGACCAGACAAGCTTTTCAACAGGTCATACCTAAAAGGGAGCATATCTTGGCTGTAGCACTAGTCTCTTGTATTAGAGCAGAACTCTCCTGGCCATGGGGATAGAACAGAGTGTTAGACAGGCCATGGGGATAGAACAGTGTGTTAGACAGGCTGTTGGGTTAGTTAACGCTACTGGCCATGGGGATAGAACAGAGTGTTAGACAGACTGTTGGGTTAGTTAACTCTAGAGGCCAATGGAGATAGAACAGAGTGTTAGCCAGACTGTTGGGTTACTTAACTCTAGTGGCCATGGGGATAGAACACAGTGCACAGTGTTAGACAGGCTGTTGGGTTAGTTAACTCTAGTGGCCATGGGGATAGAACAGAGTGTTAGACAGGCCATGGGGATAGAACAGAGTGTTAGACAGGCTGTTGGGTTAGTTAACTCTAGTGGCCATGGGGATAGAACAGAGTGTTAGACAGGCTGTTGGGTTAGTTAACGCTACTGGCCATGGGGATAGAACACAGTGCACAGTGTTAGACAGGCTGTTGGGTTACTTAACTCTAGTGGCCATGGGGATAGAACACAGTGCACAGTGTTAGACAGGCTGTTGGGTTACTTAACTCTAGTGGCCATGGGGATAGAACACAGTGCACAGTGTTAGACAGGCTGTTGGGTTAGTTAACTCTAGTGGCAATGGGGATAGAACACAGTGTGTTAGACAGGCTGTTGGGTTAGAACTCTAGGCCATGGGGATAGAACAGTGTGTTAGACAGGCCATGGGGATAGAACAGAGTGTTAGACAGGCTGTTGGGTTAGTTAACTCTAGTGGCCATGGGGATAGAACAGAGTGTTAGACAGGCTGTTGGGTTAGTTAACTCTACTGGCCATGGGGATAGAACAGAGTGTTAGACAGGCCATGGGGATAGAACAGAGTGTTAGACAGGCTGTTGGTTTAGTTAACTCTACTGGCCATGGGGATAGAACAGAGTGTTAGACAGGCTGTTGGGTTAGTTAACTCTACTGGCCATGGGGATAGAACAGAGTGTTAGACAGGCTATGGGGATAGAACAGAGCGTTAGACAGGCTGTTGGGTTAGTTAACTCTACTGGCCATGGGGATAGAACAGTTGTTAACTGTTGGGGATAGTTAGTGTAACTCTTGTGGCCATGGGGATAGAACAGAGTGTTAGACAGGCTGTTGGGTTAGTTAACTCTACTGGCCATGGGGATAGAACAGAGTGTTAGACAGGCTGTTGGGTTAGTTAACTCTACTGGCCATGGGGATAGAACAGAGCGTTAGACAGGCTGTTGGGTTAGTTAACTCTAGTGGCCATGGGGATAGAACAGAGTGTTAGCCAGACTGTTGGGTTAGTTAACTCTAGTGGCCATGGGGATAGACCAGTGTGTTAGACAGGCCATGGGGATAGAACAGAGTGTTAGACAGGCTGTTGGGTTAGTTAACGCTACTGGCCATGGGGATAGAACAGTGTGTTAGACAGGCTGTTGGGTTAGAACTCTAGGCTGTTGGGTTAGTTAACTCTACTGGCCATGGGGATAGAACAGAGCGTTAGACAGGCTGTTGGGTTAGTTAACGCTACTGGCCATGGGGATAGAACAGAGTGTTCGACTGTTGGGTTAGTTAACGCTACTGGCCATGGGGATAGAACAGAGTGTTAGACAGGCCATGGGGATAGAACAGAGTGTTAGACAGGCCATGGGGATAGAACAGAGTGTTAGACAGGCCATGGGGATAGAACAGAGTGTTAGACAGACTGTTGGGTTAGTTAACTCTTGTGGCCATGGGGATAGAACAGAGCGTTAGACAGGCTGTTGGGTTAGTTAACTCTAGTGGCCATGGGGATAGAACAGAGTGTTAGACAGGCTGTTGGGTTAGTTAACTCTTGTGGCCATGGGGATAGAACAGAGTGTTAGACAGGCTGTTGGGTTAGTTAACTCTACTGGCCATGGGGATAGAACAGAGTGTTAGACAGGCCATGGGGATAGAACATAGTGTTAGACAGGCCATGGGGATAGAACAGAGTGTTAGACAGGCTGTTGGGTTAGTTAACTCTACTGGCCATGGGGATAGAACAGAGTGTTAGACAGGCCATGGGGATAGAACAGAGTGTTAGACAGGCCATGGGGATAGAACAGTGTGTTAGACAGGCTGTTGGGTTAGTTAACGCTACTGGCCATGGGGATAGAACAGAGCGTTAGACAGGCTGTTGGATTAGTTAACGCTACTGGCCATGGGGATAGAACAGTGTGTTAGACAGGCCATGGGGATAGAACAGTGTGTTAGACAGGCTGTTGGGTTAGTTAACGCTACTGGCCATGGGGATAGAACAGAGTGTTAGACAGGCCATGGGGATAGAACAGTGTGTTAGACAGGCTGTTGGGTTAGTTAACGCTACTGGCCATGGGGATAGAACAGAGTGTTAGACAGGCTGTTGGGTTAGTTAACGCTACTGGCCATGGGGATAGAACACAGTGCACAGTGTTAGACAGGCCATGGGGATAGAACAGAGTGTTAGACAGGCTGTTGGGTTAGTAAACTCTCGTGGCCATGGGGATAGAACAGAGTGTTAGACAGGCTGTTGGGTTAGTTAACTCTACTGGCCATGGGGATAGAACAGAGTGTTAGACAGGCTGTTGGGTTAGACAGGCCATGGGGATAACAGTCTACTGGCCATGGGGATAGAACAGAGTGTTAGACAGGCCATGGGGATAGAACAGTGTGTTAGACAGGCCATGGGGATAGAACAGAGTGTTAGACAGGCTGTTGGGTTAGTTAACGCTACTGGCCATGGGGATAGAACACAGTGCACAGTGTTAGACAGGCCATGGGGATAGAACAGAGTGTTAGACAGGCTGTTGGGTTAGTTAACTCTCGTGGCCATGGGGATAGAACAGAGTGTTAGACAGGCTGTTGGGTTAGTTAACTCTACTGGCCATGGGGATAGAACAGAGTGTTAGACAGGCTGTTGGGTTAGTTAACTCTACTGGCCATGGGGATAGCACAGAGTGTTAGACAGGCCATGGGGATAGAACAGAGTGTTAGACAGGCTGTTGGGTTAGTTAACGCTACTGGCCATGGGGATAGAACAGTGTGTTAGACAGGCTGTTGGGTTAGTTAACTCTACTGGCCATGGGGATAGAACAGAGTGTTAGACAGGCTGTTGGGTTAGTTAACTCTTGTGGCCATGGGGATAGAACAGAGTGTTAGACAGGCCATGGGGATAGAACAGAGTGTTAGACAGGCTGTTGGGTTAGTTAACGCTACTGGCCATGGGGATAGAACAGAGTGTTAGACAGGCCATGGGGATAGAACAGAGTGTTAGACAGGCTGTTAGACAGGCTGTTGGGTTAGTTAACGCTACTGGCCATGGGGATAGAACACAGTGCACAGTGTTAGACAGGCCATGGGGATAGAACAGAGTGTTAGACAGGCTGTTGGGTTAGTTAACTCTCGTGGCCATGGGGATAGAACAGAGTGTTAGACAGGCTGTTGGGTTAGTTAACTCTAGTGGCCATGGGGAACAGAGTAGAAGGCAGTGTGTTAGACAGGCCATGGGGATAGAACAGAGTGTTAGACAGGCTGTTGGGTTAGTTAACGCTACTGGCCATGGGGATAGAACACAGTGCACAGTGTTAGACAGGCCATGGGGATAGAACAGAGTGTTAGACAGGCTGTTGGGTTAGTTAACTCTCGTGGCCATGGGGATAGAACAGAGTGTTAGACAGGCTGTTGGGTTAGTTAACTCTACTGGCCATGGGGATAGAACAGAGTGTTAGACAGGCTGTTGGGTTAGTTAACTCTACTGGCCATGGGGATAGAACTCTACTGGCCATGGGGATAGAACAGAGTGTTAGACAGGCCATGGGGATAGAACAGAGTGTTAGACAGGCTGTTGGGTTAGTTAACGCTACTGGCCATGGGGATAGAACAGTGTGTTAGACAGGCTGTTGGGTTAGTTAACTCTACTGGCCATGGGGATAGAACAGAGTGTTAGACAGACTGTTGGGTTAGTTAACTCTACTGGCCATGGGGATAGAACAGAGCGTTAGACAGGCTGTTGGGTTAGTTAACGCTACTGGCCATGGGGATAGAACAGAGTGTTCGACTGTTGGGTTAGTTAACGCTACTGGCCATGGGGATAGAACAGAGTGTTAGACAGGCCATGGGGATAGAACAGAGTGTTAGACAGGCCATGGGGATAGAACAGAGTGTTAGACAGGCCATGGGGATAGAACAGAGTGTTAGACAGACTGTTGGGTTAGTTAACTCTTGTGGCCATGGGGATAGAACAGAGTGTTAGACAGGCTGTTGGGTTAGTTAACTCTAGTGGCCATGGGGATAGAACAGAGTGTTAGACAGGCTGTTGGGTTAGTTAACTCTCGTGGCCATGGGGATAGAACAGAGTGTTAGACAGGCTGTTGGGTTAGTTAACTCTCATGGCCATGGGGATAGAACAGAGTGTTAGACAGGCTGTTGGGTTAGTTAACTCTAGTGGCCATGGGGATAGAACAGAGCGTTAGACAGGCTGTTGGGTTAGTTAACTCTCATGGCCATGGGGATAGAACAGGGTGTTAGACAGGCTGTTGGGTTAGTTAACTCTAGTGGCCATGGGGATAGAACAGAGTGTTAGACAGGCTGTTGGGTTAGTTAACTCTACTGGCCATGGGGATAGAACAGAGTGTTAGACAGGCCATGGGGATCGAACAGAGTGTTAGACAGGCTGTTGGGTTAGTTAACGCTGGGGATAGAACAGTGTGTTAGACTGGCCATGGGGATAGAACAGAGCGTTAGACAGGCTGTTGGGTTAGTTAACGCTACTGGCCATGGGGATAGAACAGTGTGTTAGACAGGCCATGGGGATAGAACAGTGTGTTAGACAGGCTGTTGGGTTAGTTAACGCTACTGGCCATGGGGATAGAACAGAGTGTTAGACAGGCCATGGGGATAGAACAGTGTGTTAGACAGGCTGTTGGGTTAGTTAACGCTACTGGCCATGGGGATAGAACAGAGTGTTAGACAGGCTGTTGGGTTAGTTAACGCTACTGGCCATGGGGATAGAACACAGTGCACAGTGTTAGAACAGGCCATGGGGATAGAACAGAGTGTTAGACAGGCTGTTGGGTTAGTAAACTCTCGTGGCCATGGGGATAGAACAGAGTGTTAGACAGGCTGTTGGGTTAGTTAACTCTACTGGCCATGGGGATAGAACAGAGTGTTAGACAGGCTGTTGGGTTAGTTAACTCTACTGGCCATGGGGATAGAACAGAGTGTTAGACAGGCCATGGGGATAGAACAGTGTGTTAGACAGGCCATGGGGATAGAACAGAGTGTTAGACAGGCTGTTGGGTTAGTTAACGCTACTGGCCATGGGGATAGAACACAGTGCACAGTGTTAGACAGGCCATGGGGATAGAACAGAGTGTTAGACAGGCTGTTGGGTTAGTTAACTCTCTGGCCATGGGGATAGAACAGAGTGTTAGACAGGCTGTTGGGTTAGTTAACTCTACTGGCCATGGGGATAGAACAGAGTGTTAGACAGGCTGTTGGGTTAGTTAACTCTACTGGCCATGGGGATAGCACAGAGTGTTAGACAGGCCATGGGGATAGAACAGAGTGTTAGACAGGCTGTTGGGTTAGTTAACGCTACTGGCCATGGGGATAGAACAGTGTGTTAGACAGGCTGTTGGGTTAGTTAACTCTACTGGCCATGGGGATAGAACAGAGTGTTAGACAGGCTGTTGGGTTAGTTAACTCTTGTGGCCATGGGGATAGAACAGAGTGTTAGACAGGCCATGGGGATAGAACAGAGTGTTAGACAGGCTGTTGGGTTAGTTAACGCTACTGGCCATGGGGATAGAACAGAGTGTTAGACAGGCCATGGGGATAGAACAGAGTGTTAGACAGGCTGTTGGGTTAGTTAACGCTACTGGCCATGGGGATAGAACACAGTGCACAGTGTTAGACAGGCCATGGGGATAGAACAGAGTGTTAGACAGGCTGTTGGGTTAGTTAACTCTCGTGGCCATGGGGATAGAACAGAGTGTTAGACAGGCTGTTGGGTTAGTTAACTCTAGTGGCCATGGGGATAGAACAGTGTGTTAGACAGGCCATGGGGATAGAACAGAGTGTTAGACAGGCTGTTGGGTTAGTTAACGCTACTGGCCATGGGGATAGAACACAGTGCACAGTGTTAGACAGGCCATGGGGATAGAACAGAGTGTTAGACAGGCTGTTGGGTTAGTTAACTCTCGTGGCCATGGGGATAGAACAGAGCGTTAGACAGGCTGTTGGGTTAGTTAACTCTCATGGCCATGGGGATAGAACAGAGTGTTAGACAGGCTGTTGGGTTAGTTAACTCTCATGGCCATGGGGATAGAACAGAGTGTTAGACAGGCCATGGGGATAGAACAGAGTGTTAGACAGGCTGTTGGGTTAGTTAACACTACTGGCCATGGGGATAGAACAGAGCGTTAGACAGGCTGTTGGGTTAGTTAACTCTAGTGGCCATGGGGATAGAACAGAGTGTTAGACAGGCTGTTGGGTTAGTTAACTCTACTGGCCATGGGGATAGAACAGAGCGTTAGACAGGCTGTTGGGTTAGTTAACTCTACTGGCCATGGGGATAGAACAGAGTGTTCGACTGTTGGGTTAGTTAACGCTACTGGCCATGGGGATAGAACAGAGTGTTAGACAGGCCATGGGGATAGAACAGAGTGTTAGACAGGCTGTTGGGTTAGTTAACTCTCATGGCCATGGGGATAGAACAGAGTGTTAGACAGGCCATGGGGATAGAACAGAGTGTTAGACAGACTGTTGGGTTAGTTAACTCTAATGGCCATGGGGATAGAACAGAGCGTTAGACAGGCTGTTGGGTTAGTTAACTCTAGTGGCCATGGGGATAGAACAGAGTGTTAGACAGGCTGTTGGGTTAGTTAACTCTAGTGGCCATGGGGATAGAACAGAGTGTTAGACAGGCTGTTGGGTTAGTTAACTCTAGTGGCCATGGGGATAGAACAGAGCGTTAGACAGGCTGTTGGGTTAGTTAACTCTACTGGCCATGGGGATAGAACAGAGTGTTAGACAGGCTGTTGGGTTAGTTAACTCTAGTGGCCATGGGGATAGAACAGAGCGTTAGACAGGCTGTTGGGTTAGTTAACTCTAGTGGCCATGGGGATAGAACAGAGTGTTAGACAGGCTGTTGGGTTAGTTAACTCTAGTGGCCATGGGGATAGAACAGAGCGTTAGACAGGCTGTTGGGTTAGTTAACTCTAATGGCCATGGGGATAGAACAGAGTGTTAGACAGGCCATGGGGATAGAACAGAGTGTTAGACAGGCCATGGGGGGATAGAACAGTGTGTTAGACA
This sequence comes from Oncorhynchus keta, assembly GCF_023373465.1. Classification (NCBI taxonomy): domain Eukaryota; kingdom Metazoa; phylum Chordata; class Actinopteri; order Salmoniformes; family Salmonidae; genus Oncorhynchus; species Oncorhynchus keta. Next base: position 29,783,639 of record NC_068452.1, on the reverse strand, counting down.
GGCCATGGGGATAGAACAGAGTGTTAGACAGGCTGTTGGGTTAGTTAACTCTACTGGCCATGGGGATAGAACAGTGTGTTAGACAGGCCATTAGGGGATAGAACAGTGTGTTAGACAGACTATTGGGTTAGTTAAGTCTAGTGGCCATGGGGATAGAACAGAGTGTTAGACAGGCCATGGGGATAGAACAGAGCGTTAGACAGACTGTTGGGTTAGTTAACTCTAGTGGCCATGGGGATAGAACAGTGTGTTCGACTGTTGGGTTAGTTAACTCTCGTGGCCATGGGGATAGAACAGAGTGTTAGACAGGCCATGGGGATAGAACAGAGTGTTAGACAGACTATTGGGTTAGTTAACTCTACTGGCCATGGGGATAGAACAGAGTATTAGACAGGCCATGGGGATAGAACAGAGTGTTAGACAGGCTGTTGGGTTAGTTAACTCTACTGGCCATGGGGATAGAACAGAGTGTTAGACAGGCTGTTGGGTTAGTTAACACTACTGGCCATGGGGATAGAACAGAGTGTTAGACAGGCTGTTGGGTTAGTTAACTCTACTGGCCATGGGGATAGAACAGTGTGTTCGACTGTTGGGTTAGTTAACTCTCGTGGCCATGGGGATAGAACAGAGTGTTAGACAGACTGTTGGGTTAGTTATCAGCCACTTCTGAAAGCCTGGCTTCCCTTGCTGATATCTGATGCCTACTGAGAACAGTGGATAGACAACACTGTGTGGGCTTGATTAATAAAATCCCCTCTCTCCCCAGTCTCACTCCTTCATTCCCTCTCTCCCTATTCTTACTCCTTCATTCCCTCTCTCCCCAGTCTCACTCCTTCATTCCCTCTCTCCCTATTCTTACTCCTTCATTCCCTCTCTCCCTAGTCTTACTCCTTCATTCCCTCTCTCCCCAGTCTCACTCCTTCATTCCCTCTCTCCCCAGTCTCACTCCTTCATTCCCTCTCTCCCTATTCTTACTCCTTCATTCCCTCTCTCCCTAGTCTTACTCCTTCATTCCCTCTCTCCCTAGTCTCACTCCTTTCATTCCCTCTCTCCATAGTCTCACTCCTTCATTCCCTCTCTCTCTCCCCTTCATTCCCTCTCTCCATAGTCTCACTCCTTCATTCCCTCTCTCCCCAGTCTCAGTCTCATTCCTTCATTCCCTCTCTCCCCAGTCTCACTCCTTCATTCCCTCTTTCCATCTCCCTTTCATTCCCTCTCTCCATAGTCTCACTCCTTTCATTCCCTCTCTCCATAGTCTCACTCCTTTCATTCCCTCTCTCCCCAGTCTCACTCCTTTCATTCCCTCTCTCCATAGTCTCACTCCTTTCATTCCCTCTCTCCATAGTCTCACTCCTTTCATTCCCTCTCTCCCCAGTCTCACTCCTTTCATTCCCTCTCTCCCCAGTCTCACTCCTTTCATTCCCTCTCTCCCCAGTCTCACTCCTTTCTTCCCTCTCTCCCCAGTCTCACTCCTTTCATTCCCTCTCTCCCCAGTCTCACTCCTTTCATTCCCTCTCTCCATAGTCTCACTCCTTTCATTCCCTCTCTCCCCAGTCTCACTCCTTTCATTCCCTCTCTCCCCAGTCTCACTCCTTTCATTCCCTCTCTCCCCAGTCTCACTCCTTTCATTCCCTCTCTCCCCAGTCTCACTCCTTTCATTCCCTCTCTCCATAGTCTCACTCCTTTCATTCCCTCTCTCCATAGTCTCACTCCTTTCATTCCCTCTCCCTCCAGTCTCACTCCTTCATTCCCTCTCTCCATTCTCATTTCCCTCTCTCCCCAGTCTCATTCCCTCCTTCTCATTCCATTCCCTCTCTCCCCAGTCTCACTCCTTCATTCCATCTCTACCCGGTCTTCCTCCCTCGTCGGCAGCCAGCTCCAATTAGCCTAATTAAAGATAGCAGAAGCTGTTCCTCTACCAGCGTGCCGCCAAGCCTGGGTGAGCGCAATCACAGACAAAGGATTAGCAGCCATTCTGTTTGATTACCATTATAACTACAGCAGTCACAGTGTGGAGCGCTAACACTAGCGGTGTCACTAAATTAGCCAGGGGATTAGGTTCTGGTAGCAAAAACAGTCTCTACAGAATAGGACATGTCTGCTTTACTCAATGACAAGGCAAATAATGACAATATGCAAAGTCTATAATTGGCTTTCTAATGTGTCGGCTAGTGGAGTTCGTCTCGCTTTGCATGTAAGTAGCCTACTGTATCTCTTGCTCAAACAGAACAGGAGCACAATGAACTGAGCAGAGGACAGCTAATAGAAGAAAGCTGACAGTCTCAGGTCTTCTTAACTAGAGGGGAATTCATCAGCATACACTGAACATCATGTAGCGTTATTTATAATTATGCTGAGACAGGGAGATAGAGCCCTCCTGCAGCGTAGCTCTCTTCACAAAGACAGGAATGGAGACTCATCATCTGAAGTACTGTCATAAATGCTGCCTGTCATGTTCAATAGGGTCTTACAGTGTGGCAGACATACACAACTACCTTTCAAATGTGAAGAGTGGTCAGATGTGTGTGTGTCTCTTGTACCTCTGTTGGTGACCATGCTGCGCTGTAGGATCTGCTCCACCCTCACAGCCATGTCAGACATGTTCTGGGCGATAGCCTGGATCCTCTCCACCAGACCAATCGGCTGGATCCTGCCAACACACACACACAGGGAAATGACTATCAATCGGGCACATGCAGGCACAGGTGAATAAAGTGTTAGGCATGTCTTCTCTTTCTTACTGATCTGATCATTTGTGCCATCTCTTTCCCCGTGACAACCCACCGGACACACACAGGGAATAAAGTGTTAGGCATGTCTTCTCTTTCTTACTGATCTGATCATTTGTGCCATCTCTTTCCCCGTGACAACCCACCGGACACACACAGGGAATAAAGTGTTAGGCATGTCTTCTCTTTCTTACTGATCTGATCATTTGTGCCATCTCTTTCCCCGTGACAACCCACCGGACACACACAGGGAATAAAGTGTTAGGCATGTCTTCTCTTTCTTACTGATCTGATCATTTGTGCCATCTCTTTCCGCCGTGACAACCCACCGGACACACACAGGGAATAAAGTGTTAGGCATGTCTTCTCTTTCTTACTGATCTGATCATTTGTGCCATCTCTTTCCCCGTGACAACCCACCGGACACACACAGGGAATAAAGTGTTAGGCATGTCTTCTCTTTCTTACTGATCTGATCATTTGTGCCATCTCTTTCCCCGTGACAACCCACCGGACACACACAGGGAATAAAGTGTTAGGCATGTCTTCTCTTTCTTACTGATCTGATCATTTGTGCCATCTCTTTCCCCGTGACAACCCACCGGACACACACAGGTGAATGGATTGTTTTTTCCCTAGTCATTTCAATGAAATTATGTTGAACCAACATGGAATAGATGTTGAATTGACATCTGTGCCCAGTGGGAATGCACATTCAATCTTTATCCTTCATCTCAATCCTTAAACTCCCTGGAAACATCTAGAAAAAGAAACATAGAAGGCTACTTCTTTCATCCAAGTCCACCCTCCTACAGTATACGCTTACTGTTTCCTCCCAAAAGAGAAGAGCTTCAACAAGGAGAGGAAATGATAATTGTGTGGAACTTGGTTGGAGCGTGAACAAAAATAGCTTTTAAACTCTGACACAATTTATTTGTTGAGGTGAAAAAGTGACTCAGCACATTAAAGCCAGTCCCTGGGAGACTGAGAACAGAGCGCAATTAGGTTGTTAGCAAATGCCTTTTATGGCAGCTGACTGCCATGGATTGTTGTTGCCATGTTAGTGTTGGCAAAACAATCAGAAAAAAAGAGAAAGTGAGAAAAAAAAGAATGCGAATAGGAGACAGCAATAGAAAGAGGGAGTTAGCCCTGAACTCACAACTATCTCAGGCACTAGCAGTGAAAACTAGAAGGTGCCCAGGAACTCCAAGCTGAAGCATTATGGCAGTGTGAACATTTTGAACTTGATTTGGCTCCCTTTCGATAAAGACAGAAATCTCAGCCCTCGCTGATGTAGCATAAAGGTCCAAAGAGGCACAGAGATTTCCAGCTGTCTTTATGGAGCCATGATGATTGTGTATAATCTCAATGCAGTCAGTCAGCCGCCTGGGCCCCACAGTATAAAAGAACAGTGCTCCTGTGTGTGCTGTAGAGAACTGAGGACTAAACGTTCTCACGGGCATAGCCATGGTTAAGCAAGGCCTCCGAGACAGAATCATCACCAGTCCATTCAGCCTCTATCTGTTACTTCTATACTGGGTCTTCCCAAGGCTGCTGTGACCTGGTCAGGGAAGCTGAGGACCCTCCAATAGGAAGGATGCTGGTCTTAAAGAGTACTACTGTACTACAGATGTACTCTGCAGAGCTGAAGACACTGTTTATCAGGGAGTATCAACCAGAGCCAAATCAATAGCTGGGGTCTAACAGCCCTGTCATATCAATGAGACGCTGACTGTACACAGTGGTCAACACTGGCCTTTGGCTTTTGTTCAAACTGTACAGCTTTATCTAACATATCCATTTAAATGAATGGTTGGGAGTTTTTTTTATTTTTAAGAAATGGGCAATGGTTTAGACCTGGGCTTTTGATGTAAGTGTATGAGCATGGGTGTGGTATGTGTGTCTAAAATGCTGTATTACGTTGCGTAAAATCCCCCTCTAATATCACTTGACCATGTACTGCCCTACGGGCAAGTGTTAGACATCCCTTCCTATTCCCTCCTATGAGGCAGCATGTCAGAACAGAACAGACACAGACAGAGCGGTCCTCTGCACCAGACTGCAGCACAGACTGATCAGTATAGGAAACATTCCTGTGGCCAGACAGAGAATCCTGTCCTCCCTCTATAGAACACCACTAATACATTTACAATGGGTGTCTGGCCCTGGAGAACCATATACAGCATTAAAGAGAGAGAGACGGCTGATTCCTTTTTAAAGACCTAACAGTGGACTCTGAATGGCTCTGGGTTCTTTGTTTGCATCTGTTAAACTGCACCTTGGCTGAATTCTGAGCAGGTCACCAAGCAGACTAGACTTCATTACCAAAGGCAAACTGCTGAAGCCTAGAAATGCTCCCCCTTTTTCATAATCGCTTACCGTTAGGCTGACTTGATCAGCAATGAATGGCCTCTTTCCGGCAACATTTAGGAAGAAAATCCTCATCATTTCTGTAGTACCTCCCAAAGAAGCCAATTAGATGCCTGTACTGTACATGATAGAATGTGAATAGTGGGAGTTATTTATGTTCTAATAATACTGTCTACTCTGGTGGTTAGAATTCATATCAAACATCCACAACTCTGCATCCTGGCAGTTAGCTCAACTCTCAGACATAGTTTGAACAGGGATTCTTTTCCTGGTGTGAGACAGTGAGTGTAGGAGCAGGGACGTCCAGAAGGGATGGCCAGAGTGTCAGACATGGGCAAACCCCGGCAGGAGGGAGCCTCTCAACCCCCTGTATGAGAGAGGTCCGTTGCCATGGAGACAGAAGAGCAAACTCCAGGTTGTTAGCCTCTGCATGTCTGGTAGCGCAGCATCCTTGTCTGACTTTCCATGTCCACCCAATAACAGGGCAAATAGATAGGAAAATGTTGAGACTAACGAGACAACTTCTAGTTTAAATATTCTCCAATTATTTGTTTATATGCAGACAAATACATGCATACACCATACATTATGTAATGGCAGGCCTGCTACCAAACCCCAGAACCCTACCTGTCCAGTGCTGAGCTGAGTTCATCCAGTCTGTGGGAGTCTGTGGTGGTGTTGCCCAGTTTGGACAAAGTGTCCATCCTCTTCATGATGACCTCCAGCATATCACTGATCTTCCTCAGCACCCCGCGAGACTCTGGACCTCCCAGCACTGCCAACACACAGACACATACAGTAGGTCAGATAAGAGCACAAGGGCTGGGGTCAATTCAATATGAAGGCTGTCAATTCAGGAAATAAACTTAAATAACAATTCAAAATGTGGAAAAACTGCATCTATTTTTAATGACTTCTCAAACTGAGGACTAGAAGCTTTTTTTTAAATGTTTCAATGTTTTTAAAAAATTTTTTTTTATTAAAACCACTTTCTGAATTCATCCATGAAGAGCAAAATACTGTTAAATAGAATACAGGCGTAACTGAATAACAGAGACAGAATACAATATGGAATTTTATTGAATATTTTTTGGGTAGGATAGTGTGGGGTAGGTCTCGTCTCAGAGGAATGTTCCTCAGAACCAGATGCTGATGACAGGTTGCCCTATGCTGGGCAGCTGGCATCAAACCCCCCCACCCACTGGGAGAACGGGGATCCGATGACGGGCCTTCAGTTGGTGGTGGTGGGGAGGTCGTTGGAAGACTGTTGCTGCAAAACAGCAAGTGGGAGACGCAAGGTTTGAGATTCATGCCCATAGACCCTTTTCCAGTACACGACACACTGACTTCACGCACAGATGCACGAGACGCTTGGCTGCAGTAAGAAAGCCATCGCCATCTGCGCCTATTCAACATAGCCTAGATTTGTTTTTATTACTTCTGAACAACAACAAAAAACATTTTGGGGTTCTCATACGCCTTCAATGATGTTTTGATTCTTGCTTGAACAGCCTCTAAGATTATATTTGGTTGTGATCTTTGCAAAATAACTATGCTAACGCTCATTGATATAGTCTGTAGCAAAAGCTAACCAATTGTACTGGTTACGGTTGAAGTGTTTTCTAAGTATAATACAGTTGATTTGCGATGATGACACAAACATTATGTTAAACAGGACATTCATACAAGCCTTAAAATCCAATTATAATCCAAAAGTAGTGTGAAATGCACTCATAAGCAACATGTAAATAGAGGCTATTTTTTTGCTGGCTTTCTCTAAGAAACCCGTGTTCTGCAACCAACTTGCGCACATCGCCCTCGTGCGGCAACGTTTGCAAACACAGAAAGGGGTCTACTGGTTGAACGAGATTAAAGTAATTATTACACGAGTGAGTCCATAGGTTAATCCGCAACCGTGGTGGAATTGCCTTAGTGTGCCATGATCATAGGGTGAAGTTACAGTGGGGCAAAAAAGTATTTAGTCAGCCACCAATTGTGCAAGTTCTCCCACTTAAAAAGATGAGAGGCCTGTAATTTTCATCATAGGTACACTTCAACTATGACAAACAAAATGAGAAAAACAAATCCAGAAAAACACATTGTAGGATTTATAATGAATTTATTTGCAAATTATGGTGGAAAATAAGTATTTGGTCACCTACAAACAAGCAAGATTTCTGGCTCTCACAGACCTGTAACAACTTCTTTAAGAGGCTCCTCTGTCCTCCACTCATTACCTGTATTAATGGCACCTGTTTGAACTTGTTATCAGTATAAAAGACACCTGTCCACAACCTCAAACAGTCACACTCCAAACTCCACTATGGCCAAGAACAAAGAGCTGTCTAAGGACACCAGAAACAAAATCGTAGACCTCCACCAGGCTGGGAAGACTGAATCTGCAATAGGTAAGCAGCTTGGTTTGAAGAGATCCACTGTGGGAGCAATTATTAGGAAATGGAAGACATACAAGACCACTGATAATCTCCCTCGATCTGGGGCTCCACGCAAGATCTCACCCCATGGGGTCAAAATGATCACAAGAACGGTGAGCAAGAATCCCAGAACCACACAGGGGGACCTAGTGAATGACCTGCAGAGAGCTGGGACCAAAGTAACAAAGCCTACCATCAGTAACACACTACGCCGCCAGGGACTCAAATCCTGCAGTGCCAGACGTGTCCCCCTGCTTAAGCCAGTACATGTCCAGGCCCGTCTGAAGTTTGCTAGAGAGCATTTGGATGATCCAGAAGAAGATTGGGAGAATGTCATATGGTCAGATCAAACCAAAATAGAACTTTATGGTAAAAACTCAACTCGTCGTGTTTGGAGGACAAAGAATCCTGAGTTGCATCCAAAGAACACCATACCTACTGTGAAGCATGGGGGTGGAAACATCATGCTTTGGGGCTGTTTTTCTGCAAAGGGACCAGGACGACTGATCCGTGTAAAGGAAAGAATGAATGGAGCCATGTATCGTGAGATTTTGAGTGAAAAACCTCCTTCCATCAGCAAGGGCATTGAAGATGAAACGTGGCTGGGTCTTTTAGCATGACAATGATCCCAAACACACCGTCCGGGCAACGAAGGAGTGGCTTCGTAAGAAGCATTTCAAGGTCCTGGAGTGGCCTAGCCAGTCTCCAGATCTCAACCCCATAGAAAATCTTTGGAGGGAGTTGAAAGTCCGTGTTGCCCAGCAACAGCCCCAAAACATCACTGCTCTAGAGGAGATCTGCATGGAGGAATGGGTCAAAATACCAGCAACAGTGTGTGAAAACCTTGTGAAGACTTACAGAAAACGTTTGACCTCTGTCATTGCCAACAAAGGGTATATAAACTTTTGTTATTGACCAAATACTTATTTTCCATCATCATTTGCAAATAAATTCATTAAAAATCCTACAATGTGATTTTCTGGATTTTGTTTTCTCATTTTGTCTGTCATAGTTGAAGTGTACCTATGATGAAAATTACAGGCCTCATCTTTTTAAGTGGGAGAACTTGCACAATTGGTGGCTGACTAAATAGTTTTTGCCCCACTGTAATAGGTGAATGACACGCTTGCTAATACTAAAGGAGGAGAGACCTGACGCTATGCTGATGAGGTAAAATTATGACACTACCCTATAAATACCGGCTATAATGATGAGGTAATGTTACAGGCACTACCCTATAAATACCGGCTATACTGATGAGGTAATGTTACAGGCACTACCCTATAAATACCGGCTATACTGATGAGGTAATGTTACAGGCACTACCCTATAAATACCGGCTATACTAATGAGGTAATGTTATAGGCACTACCCTATAAATACAGGCTTTACTGATGAGGTAATGTTACAGGCACTACCCTATAAATACCGGCTATACTGATGAGGTAATGTTATTGGCACTACCCTATAAATACAGGCTATACTGATGAGGTAATGTTACAGGTACTACCCTATAAATACCGGCTATACTGATGAGGTAATGTTATAGGCACTACCCTATAAATACCAGTTCTCGGGGGCCTGATTGGTGTCACAGTTTTCCCCCATCCCAAGGCAAACACACCTGATTTAAACTAATTAACTGAAGATCATGATTAGATGATTATTGGAGTCAGGTGTGTTAGCTGGGGCTGGGGCAAAAGTGTGACACCAATCAGGCCCCCGAGGACTGGAGTTGCCCTGAGCTATGCTGATGAGTGAGATAGTGATGTGAATTATATGAGCGAGCGGGCGGGCAGGCGGGCAGGCAGGCGGGCAGGCAGGCAGATAGAGATCTGTTGTGTGGTTAACTGATATATTGACAAAGAGAACTGCCAATTAAATCAGACATGTTGGAAGTACAAGCACCATTGCCTCTGATCCATACTGTCAGCATATCAGCATCATCCAAAATGAGTTAATCTAACTAAACAATCAATCCCTGGGCTAAGTACAACACAGAACCTAGGGGACAAGCCTCCTGCTTCCCCACTCCCACGGCCTATCCATTCTACAATATGAAGAATAAATTGAATCTAGAAATCGGCTTCCTATTTCTCAACAAAGCATCCTTCACTCATGCTGCCAAACATACCCTCGTAAAACTGACTATCCTACCGATCCTTGACTTCGGCAATGTCATTTACAAAATAGCCTTCAACACTCTACTCAACAAATTGGATGCAGTCTATCACAGTGCCATCCTTTTTGTCACCAAAGCCCCATATACAACCCACCACTGCGACCTGTACACTCTCGTTGGCTGGCCCTCGCTTCATACTCGTCACCAAACCCACTGGCTCCAGGTCATCTACAAGTCTTTGCTAGGTGAAGCCCTTCCTCATCTCAGCTCACTGGTCACCATAGCAGCACCCACCCGTTGCACGCGCTCCAGCAGGTATATTTCACTGGTCACCCCCAAAACCAATTCCTCCTTTCCTTCCAATTCTCTGCTGCCAATGACTGGAACGAACTTTAAAAATCACTGAAGCTGAAGACTCGTATCTCCCTCACTAACTTTAAGCACCAGCTGTCAGAGCACCTCACAGAACACAGCACCTGTACATAACCCATCTGTAAATAGCCCATCAAACTACCTCATCCCCATACTGTATTTATTTATTTATTTTGCTCCTTTGCACCCCAGTATCCTTACTTGCACAATCATCTTCTGCAAATCTATCACTCCAGTGTTTAATTGCTATAATGTAATTACTTCGCAAGTATGGCCTATTTATTGCCTTACCTCCCTTATCTTTCCTCATTTGCACACACTTTATACAGACTTTTTATACTGTATGTTTGTTTATCCCACGTGTAACTCTGTGTTGTTGTATGTGTCGAACTGCTTTGCTTTATCATGGCCAGGTCGCAGTTGTAAATGAGAACTTGTTCTCAACTGGCCTACCTGGTTAAATAAAGGTGTTCTCAACTAGCTTACCTGGTTAAATAAAGGTGTTCTCAACTAGCCTACCTGGTTAAATAAAGGTGTTCTCAACTAGCCTACCTGGTTAAATAAGGGTGTTCTCAACTGGCCTACCTGGTTAAATAAAGGTTTTCTCAACTAGCCTATCTGGTTAAATAAAGGTGTTCTCAACTAGCCTACCTGGTTAAATAAAGGTGTTCTCAACTAGCCTACCTGGTTAAATAAAGGTGTTCTCAACTGGCCTACCTGGTTAAATAAAGGTGTTCTCAACTGGCCTACCTGGTTAAATAAAGGTGTTCTCAACTAGCCTACCTGGTTAAATAAAGGTGTTCTCAACTAGCCTACCTGGTTAAATAAAGGTGTTCTCAACTAGCCTACCTGGTTAAATAAAGGTGAAATAAAAACATAAAAACAATGAGGCTTAATGCCTTTTCAAAGGCTGCGTCACAATACAGATTCACTCAAGATTGCATTTGAAATGCAATGCATTGCAGACAGATGTTGCATGAATATCTCAGCCAGGCCCTGTGGTATTTTCGGTGCACCTTGACAAAACAACATCCAGGAGTTTCTCTGTTTTATTTATTTAACCTTTATTTAACTAGGCAAGTCACTAAGAACAAATTCGTATTTACGATGAGGGCCTACTAAAAAGGCAAAAGGCCTCCTGCGGGGACGGGGGCTGGGATTAGAAAAATTCAAAAACACCTTCATTTGACCTTCATTACTGAGGCAGAGACCACAGGGACAAACAGGAAGGGAACAAATTAGGCTGACGTTTTTGTTTTTCCCCTTCTCTCGCGGCTCCAATTACCCATGACCCAGAGAGAGCAAGGGAACCAGAATGATGCTGTTAGCACTCACCTGGTCAATGAAAGAGCCCGTAGCTATTAGACCAGGGTCAACTCAGTTCTCCACCACACCACACTCACATGTCACAGCCATGCTCTCCCTTATGTTTACCTAATTACTCTGCTCGAACTCCACAATGGAGAATTTATTAACTAAAGAGCACACCCAAGTCAAACAGAATGTTGAATCAATATAACCAGCTCTGCAGTTAAATGAGAATAGTACAGCTTCTGGTTAACAAGCTCTTAAAAGAGGAGTGTTCCTTTTAGTTCATTGTACCAAAAGTCTAGATGCAAAAATAAATAATAGCCTTATCCTTACCTATGTCTGACAGTCTGAGTCGTTAAGAACACTGACACTGATCGACAACAGCCCCAAAATGCTGTGACTGTGGTGTGAATGAAATAGAGCTTAACCTTTGTGGTCATTCATCAAGCGTATTAGGCTCTTAAAAATGCATTGTGTGCAGACTCACTTGCTTTCACTGTCAGACTTCATTTGTCACCGTCTAAGAGAAAGTCACCTTTGTCAGAAAAAAAGAAAGTTTTAAATTAAACCACACAACAAAACAAACTCAAGAGTAAGTACTTAATCAGGGGAGAAACTGATTAGAATGGAATTGATCTTCCTGCACTGGAGATTCACGGTGTGTGTGTGTGGTGTGTGTGTGTGTGTGTGTACAAGTGTGCCCCTGTGACATGTGTGTAAATATACAGACACGCTTTTATCTCAAATGTTTTCCTTTCATCCTGTCATGGTTACATCTTCCATAGCTGTCTAGAGTGAGCAATTAAAACAGGCTAGATAGGCTTCTCTTCATTCACTAAAGCTGACAGCAGGGACTGTTCATACAGTTGAATTCAGAAGTTCACATACACCTTAGCCAAATGCATTTAAACATTTTCACAATTCCTGACGTTTAATCCTAGTAAAAATTCCCTGTCTTAGGTCAGTTAGGATCACCACTTTATTTTAGCAATGTGAAATGTCAGAATTATAGTAGAAAATGATTTATTTCAGCTTTTATTTATTTCATCACATTCCCAGTGGGTCAGAAGTTTACATACACTCAATTAGTATTTGGTAGCATTGCCTTTAAAATGTTTAACTTGGATCAATCGTTTCACGTATCCTTCCACAAGCTTCCCACTATAAGTTGGGTGAATTTTGGCCCATTCCTCCTGACAGAGCTGGTGTGACTGAGTCAGGTTTGTAGGCCTCCTTGCTCGCACACGCTTTTTCAGTTCTGCCCACACATTTTCTATAGGATTGAGGTCAGGGCTTTGTGATGGACACTCCAATACTTTGACTTTGTTGTCCTTAAGCCATTTTGCTACAACTTTGAAAGTATGCTTGGGGTCATTGTCCATTTGGAAGACCCACTTGCGACCAAGCTTTAAACTTCCTGACTGATGTCTTGAGATGTTGCTTCAATATATCCACATAATTTTACTACCTCATGATGCCATCTATTTTGTGAAGTGCACCAGCCCCTCCTGCAGCAAAGCCCCCCCACACCATGATGCTGCCACCCCCGTGCTTCATGGTTAGGATGATGTTGTTAATTTTGCAAGCCTCCCCCTTTTCCCTCCAAACATAACGATGGTCATTATGGCCAAACAGTTCTATTTTTGTTTCATTTGACCAGAGGACATTTCTCCATGAAGTATGATTTCCGTCCCCATGTGCAGTTGCAAACCGTAGTCTGGCTTTTTAATGCCGGTTTTGGAGCAGTGGCTTCTTCCTTGCTGAGTGGCCTTTCAGGTTATGTAAATATAGGACTCGTTTTAGTGTGAATATAGATACCTTTGTACCTGTTTCCTCCAGCATCTTCACAATGTTCTTTGCTGTTCTTCTGGGATTGATTTGCACTTTTTGCACCAAAGTACGTTCATCTCTAGGAGACAGAATGCGTGTCCTTCCTGAGCGGTATGATGGCTGCGTTGTCCCACGGTGTTTATACTTGCATACTATTGTTTGTACAGATGAACGTGGTACCTTCAAGCGTTTGGAATTTGCTCCCAAGGATGAACCAAAATTGTGGAGGTCTTGGCTGATTTATTTTGATTGTCCCTTGATGTCAAGCAAAGAGGCACTGAGTTTGAAGGTAGGCCTTGAAATACATCCACAGGTGCACCTCCAATTGAGAAGCTTCTAAAGCCATGACATAATTTTCAGGACTTTTCCAAGCTGTTTAAAAGGCACAGTCAACTTAATGTATGTAAACTTCTGACCCACTGGAATTGTGATAGAGTGAATTTTTTGTGAAATAATCTGTCTGTAAACAATTGTTGGAAAAATGACTTGTGTCATGCACAAAGTAGATGTCCTAACCGACTTGCCAAAACTATAGTTTGTTAACAAGAAGTGTGTAGAGTGGTTGAAAAACGAGTTATGACTCCAACCTAAGTGTATGTAAACTTCAAACTTCAACTGTACATCCATTTAAATGAAATCCCCAGACTGGACCAGTTTGACAAAATCATGACTCAAAAAGGAGAGAGAGGGAGATCTGTAATGTACAGAAACACTTCAAAGAACATCTCCCTTATTTTCCTGGTAATAACTGTTATAGAATGCTGAAATACAGCATATGCTCGCCCTACAGTAATGCTAGAGATTTAAATAATTCAACAATAGCAAAAAATTATGTAGAAGTCATTCATAATTTTCAACATCAAGAGCAATTCTATTGATGCATTTGTTCAACAGGGGAGCATGAGGCTTACAGAGACGGTCTCTCAACCAGAGTCGAGGCTATAAAGCAGGTGCCAAGTTCCAGGAAGGCTCTCCCTGCCGCATGGAGTCTAAACATTGCCCCTGGGCTATGAGTCTAGGTGGAACTGGAACGTAGCTTCACAATAACGACGTTTCTCACACGTCTCGCCCATAAATCGTCATTATGGAAACTAACACCCCTCCCACGCAGTACATTAAAAAAATTATTTGATATATGTTCGCAATCTATTGTTCATCAGTTACCTCTATGTATTGCTCCAGCGACTAGCCTCCCCTGGAGGTGAGCAGGCTAATGTGTTTTCACCAAGTCCTGCGCTGTTCGTGGTTTCAGCAGCCGGTTTGCCGATAGTATCTGTGTGCTAATGTGGGCCGTTGCCATGTCATTCCTCATCTACTGGTTAATAAAGGGCCCATTTAACAAGAACTAATCTCCTTTAACAACTCTATTTTGTAAGTGCCACAACACAAATCGATTTTATGAACAAATTCAAATTAGATAGCCATACCGTAGCTAGCTGAGAGCAGAGCACCGGTCGGCTAGTCTCATTTCACAGTCACTGTGCCTCCATCACTGGTTTGAAATAGCTCGCCCCAAATGGGACTGCTCACATAGATGGACAGCAAACAGACTTTGGGACTGCTCACATAGATGGACAGCAAACAGACTTTGGGACTGCTCACATAGATGGACAGCAAACAGACTTTGGGACTGCTCACATAGATGGACAGCAAACAGACTTTGGGACTGCTCACATAGATGGACAGCATCTATCATATTTTTTTATGGCTCACTGTACTATAGGAAAAATAAGTTGCTTTACATTCACCACTTTTTTCATAACACTGTGTTGTGTTTCTTGCCAGCTTGGATGAGAAACATCTGTTCATAGGAATAATTCATTAGATCAGTGTAGTACTTTTCCGAGCAGCTTTGCATGAACAGTTACTAATTGTCTGCTCTCTCATTGACTTTTAGTAGGGACACATATTAACGTTATAGGTCCTGAGAGTCTGGCGTCTGAACTACAACGGTTTCCTGCAGCCCGTCATCAGAGCCTCTGAGGTGAGGACAGATAATAAGTTCAGGAACCAGAAGGGCTCCCAGTGGGTTAATAAGGCATGTATGACTCAATGGTGTGAAGTGAATATTGCCCTGGTTGGCAATATAATGCCATAGTACTAATCAAATTCCAACTTGGTTTATTGATCACTCCAGCTAAGATTCATTTAGCTGAGAGCTCTTACTGCCTGGACACTGTTAGATCTGAATCTGAGCCGCATGTCATTTAGATTGAAATACAAGTGTTCAGATAGATGAAAGCCTTGCCAAAGGGCCCACATAAGTTATTATTTTGCGTTTCATCCAGACCTTTTCAGAAAAGAACATGTCCCTCTCTGCGAAGCATTGTAAGAGCCTGTGTACTTCTTCTTTCTGAAAATAATATTAACCTTTTACTGCAGTGGGCTAAATCAGGGTCACACAGAGTTGTTTCCTGGTTGTCTTAAACAAATCTACTTTGAAACAAAAAGTATACACCTCACACAGATGGTTATGTACCTACCCTGGGGCGGCAGGGTAGCCTAGTGGTTAGAGCGTTGGATAGTAACCGAAAGGTTGCAAGTTCGAATCCCAGAGCTGACAAGGTACAAATCTGTCGTTCTGTCCCTGAACAGGCAGTTAACCCACTGTTCCTAGGCCGTCATTGAAAATAAGAATTTGTTCTTAACTGGTTAAATAAAAGGTCAAATGAAAAGATATAGATTTGAAATGTATAACATTGTCATGCCCTAGCCTTAGAGAGCTGTTTTATTTCTCTATTTGGTTAGGTCAGGGTGTGATGTAGGGTGGGCATTCTTTCTTTATTTTTATGTTTTGGGTATGGTTCTCAATCAGTGACAGCTGTCTATTGTTGTCTCTGATTGGGAATCATACTTAGGTAGCCCTTCTTACCCTCCTTTCAGTGTGGGTAGTTGACTTTTGTTAGTGGCACTATAGCCCTGTAAGCTTCACGGTTGTTCATTTTGTTTCTTGTTGGCATCATTCTAATAAAAATAAAAAGGTACGCTCACCACACTTCACTTTGGTCCACTTCCAACGACGGCCGTGACAAACATTTTGAGTTTGCATCCCAATATTACACTTGATATCACATAAGACTGAAATAGAGCAACAGTTTTTGTTTAGCAATTATAGAATTCTGGCAAATATTAATAACATTCCACTTTTGAAGCCACTAGAGGGCGATTTGGTCATTTGACTGCAGGAAACTACAAGAGCACGAGACACGCTATGCGTCATTGCGAGCTAACAATCGTGAGCAGTCATCCTCCTAGTTTTTGGGCAGTAAAACACATCAAAATGTTTGTGGCGTGGATCATGAAATCTAGTTAATTTAAACAAATTGGCAAAAGATAGAAAACACAACAGTAAAGCGTCA
This sequence comes from Oncorhynchus keta, assembly GCF_023373465.1. Classification (NCBI taxonomy): domain Eukaryota; kingdom Metazoa; phylum Chordata; class Actinopteri; order Salmoniformes; family Salmonidae; genus Oncorhynchus; species Oncorhynchus keta. The sequence goes on along the minus strand of NC_068452.1, from coordinate 29,767,111 downwards.
TCCATGCCCTGTGTGTATCCAGTAAGGCAAACATGATACAGTTTAATGCTTGTGTTTGCCATGCCATGCTTTGCCTAATGTCAACCTCTGTGTTGCCTTTGCTACTGTGGCTGTCTGTGGGCATCCTTTCCTCAGCCTCCTGTGGTGGGTGTGGACTTGGGCTGACACTCCAGCAGCATCACAGAGGGATGGCTCTGTATTGTGTCTCATCACACTGCGCTAATCCTGCAGACACACTCGCTGTCTGTCTGGTGTGTGTGTGTCTGTGTGTCTGTCTGGTGTGTGTGTGTGTCTGTTTGGTGTGTGCGATGAGATCCAGGTGAGGGGGGAGTAGAGGGAAAAGGACTGCTGTTGAGGAGAGAGAGAGTAGGATGAGAAAAAGAAAGTGATAGTTTAGGGTTGGGAACTGCCAGGGACTTCATTATCACCATACTTAGGTCCCGATACGATATGTATTGTAAATCTCACGATTCTACAGTATATGTACTATGTGAGAGCAAAATTACAAGATTATGTTATAATAATGTTATTGCATCAAATGGTAGTTTTATGCAACAGAATAGAGTTCTTGGAACTCTAATGTGTCTGTGAACTGAGAGTGGGCCTCTGGGGCATAGTGCTGACAGTAGATTTACGATGCCTTAGGTGATAAACAAGCCACATTCCACTCATGTGAGGGAGAATGCAATGGTCTGACTGGAGAGAGAGAGAGAGAGATGGCTCCGGTATAGATAATGATGAGGTGAACCCTGTTTTGGGGGCAAGATCCTGGTTTCCACACAATGAGAACAGTCTTTACAGCAGATACTGTCTGCTGTGAATTATTCATTTATTTCATACGAATCCTAACCTTGTGACCCATTCCACACATCTTTTGTCGTGTAGACTAAGGGGGAGTATCTTTACTATAGAAGATAGTTGTATCCTTTGTGTCGGGGCTCTCAACAAATCATCTAGAGGTGGTTCGTCAACCAGCCATCGTTATTGCAGATCACTCACATCATTCACTTGTGTGTGTGTGTCTGACCTGCTTTCCTTATTAATACGTGAATAAAGACTAAGTAGAACTCTGACTTGTGTGATAAGTTTCTCTCTCCTCATTTGATAATAAAGAAATAACCACCACAATTGTGATTTGATACTTGCGTTTCTATTGTGATCTGATGTTCCAAACATAATGCCCATTATATTTCTGCTGCAGAGGAGGCTGGTGGGAGTAGCTTTAGGAGGATGGGCTCATTGTAATGGCTGGAATGGAACAAAGGGTACAGAGTCCAACGTTGTTTCCAGATGTTTTATGTTTGATACCATTCCAATAATTCCATCCTAGTCTTTACAATGAGCCTGTCCTCCTATAGCTCCTCCCACAGCCTCCTCTGGTCTACTGCAGAGAGGGAGAGATCATGAGAAAATGAGTTGTGATCAGTCAGGGAAATAAAAGTGCTGAAGACTTGTTGGCTCACTGTTTAAAAAGAAGATGGAGAACAAGCTACAGGATGAAAAATACCAGAGTTTTGGAGCAGGTACAGCCGACTAATGCTACCTAAAGTAGCAAAAAAGTGACAAATATCAATCAAATCTATAACATGCACAGACATACACACATACCTGACCCTGTATTGAATTGTTGGTGGTTTCCGCATAAAACATTACATTTATGCATATCCCTACTGACAATTAGCCTTCAGGTTTTCAAAGGGTTGTGTACAACTGAGAAATGTTGGTACATAAAACTCGAGAGTACTGTGTGTGTGTGTGTGTGCGGTTTTCCTGGTTGAGGACCCTTGGGGTGTCATTCCCTCCCCCCTCTCACCTGCTAGATTGGTAGATTCACACTCCCCCTAGCCCTGCTGCTCTCACTCCTCATACGAATATTGATTAACAGGAGGACTGATTGAGAATGAGTTGCTCTAGTGTACCCGGCAGCCATGGGGGAGCTGACAGAACCAGAACCTATTAGAGCCGACAACCTCTGTCACTTATCCTCTCTCTCCTCATTGCACCTGACAGCCCAGAAAGAGGAAACTATCTACACTAATGTATCTGTCTATGCTTCTCCACAGCTTCAATTAAAAACCTGCCTCTTCCTCCTATTAACCCTCCCTCCCCCTACAGACAATATACACAGACACAAACAAACCCGAAACACATTTTAGGAGAACCACAAGCAAGTTGGAGGCCAGTCTTCTTCATTGGTATGAATGGCAGACATAAGGTGGAACCACCGTAGATGGGGAGCTTTTATGTAGATACTAACAATGTTTACATTCAGCATTCAGTTCACATTTGACCTCCCACCACCACCACCATTCTTATGTTCTGATTGAACGTGTGGCCCGGTATTTTCAGGGTAAATAAGAAATCGGACCCCACCAACAACACAAAGAGGGGAACCGCTGAGTCAGGGACTCTGCACAAGGCTTCTGAGTCAATGTAATGCACACACACATCCAGTTCTCTCACACACACACTCCTTCAAACAATACATACTGACGACTGTGTTCAGCATTAGGCATTCATGTTTGCCATTCAGAGGGTGAATGGGCAAATCAAAAGATTTAAGTGCCTTTGAACAGGGTATGGTAGTAGGTGCCAGGCGCACTGGTTTGAGTGTGTCAAGAACTGCAACGCTGCTGGATTTTCACACTTTTCCCTGTGTGTAGCAACAATGGTCCACCACCCAAAGGACATCCAGCCAACTTGACACAACTGTGGGAAGCATTGGAGCCAACGTCGGCCAGCATTCCTGTGAAATGATTTCAACACCTTGTAGAGTCCATGCCCTAACAAATTGAGGCTGTTCAGAGGGCAAAAGGGATGCAACTCCATATTAGGAAGGTGTTCTTAATATTTTGTATACTTGAACACTCCAGAGAACTAATCATAACATTTAAATTTGACATTTTAGTCAGTTAGCAGGCGCTCTTATGCAGATTGACTTCCAGTTATTTATATAACTTTAAAAAGGTTTGCATTATAATTTTACATATTCGTTTCTCTTCTAGAAATCATGTTTGTGAGAACGCAAGGACAATCCCTTAATGATTGATGAAGGTTTGATCAATCAACACAGAATTATGATGACTGAAAATCTTTTCAGCTGCTCAAGATGAGAAATCTTTGAGGTTTCTCTCCTCTCCTCTCTCTCCCTCCTCTCTCCTCTGCAGAACCCCATGCCTTCTTACCCTGGTGGATGCCATCAGATCTGCTAAGTATCAAAAACATTTGTACGGCCTCCCTACCCGTAGAAACATGGTATTTTCCTTCTGCAAAATGTCACTGCCTATCGTGGAAAATAGAGTGAGAAAGATCTGTACACCATGGCTGTCGTGAGCTTATCAAAATCCAACAGAAAAGCATCCGTCTCTTTGTCTGGCCACCCTGATGGAAGCTCATGTCTTCTTTAGTAATATAATAATAATAATAATATATGCCATTTAGCTGACGCTTTTATCAGCGACTCAGTCATGTCATACATTCTACGTATGGGTGGTCCCGTCACCCACTCCCTGGCGTTAGCGCCATGCTCTACCTGAGCCACAGAAGTCACAACAGCTCACCTCAGTACTGGACCTCCTGCAGTGTCTCTCTGTCCGTGGGGACTACACAGCCTGCTGGACCTCCTGCAGTGTCTCTCTGTCCGTGGGGACTACACAGCCTGCTGGACCTCCTGCAGTGTCTCTCTGTCCGTGGGGACTACACAGCCTGCTGGACCTCCTGCAGTGTCTCTCTGTCCGTGGGGACTACACAGCCTGCTGGACCTCCTGCAGTGTCTCTCTGTCCGTGGGGACTACACAGCCTGCTGGACCTCCTGCAGTGTCTCTCTGTCCGTGGGGACTACACAGCCTGCTGGACCTCCTGCAGTGTCTCTCTGTCCGTGGGGACTACACATCCTGCTGGACCTCCTGCAGTGTCTCTCTGTCCGTGGGGACTACACAGCCTGCTGGACCTCCTGCAGTGTCTCTCTGTCCGTGGGGACTACACAGCCTGCTGGACCTCCTGCAGTGTCTCTCTGTCCGTGGGGACTACACAGCCTGCTGGACCTCCTGCAGTGTCTCTCTGTCCGTGGGGACTACACAGCCTGCTGGACCTCCTGCAGTGTCTCTCTGTCCGTGGGGACTACACAGCCTGCTGGACCTCCTGCAGTGTCTCTCTGTCCGTGGGGACTACACAGCCTGCTGGACCTCCTGCAGTGTCTCTCTGTCCGTGGGGACTACACATGCATGCTGTAACAAAGGCCAATTCATCCCTATTTTTCAAAACCACTTCTGAGAAGACCGCCCTCTGTTTCAAGCGTTCCATTTTTCTTTCACCAAGGCAATCTGTTTTTTTAGAGACCTGTACAGTAAAGAGCCATGTCTTCACTTTGAGAATTCAGTTAATTGCTCTATTTTAGGTAGTGACGACTGCTGAACGACACAATACATGGTCTATCGTTGTCATGAACGCGTCACTGAACACAGCTGCAGTGAAAGTCTTAACACGAGGATGGATTTAACTGCATTATTAGCATTTCAATTAACATGTGAACACATTGTGACAAGATAGCCGTGACATTGAATGGAGGTCAAATTAGATGTCATTTTCACTCTTGTGTACATCCTGCAAAATAGTTCATCAGCTCTCTCTGTTTCATCCTCACCTTAGTGGCTCCTGCCCAACCACTATGTTTTCTGACGCAATACGTGACCTACTATGGGTTACAAGATGTAGGGGAAAACAACATATGTGGTGAGAGTTCATGAGTTATTACCCCCCACTTGGCCTCCGGGCCTAATGTGTGTGAGCCAGTCTACTTCCCTGGCCCCATATTAGCGCCAGACTCCTCCTGTTAATTAGATGTGTACCAACATCCATCAGTGGCATTTTGCTGAGAGAACACCTTAGGCCTAGTACACAAACACACTGTTACAGTGACTGAGTGAATAGACACACAGAAGCTTCATAATGGGTGGTTCCTTAAAGGATGCTACAGTGCTGTGACCTAGCTCTGATTGAGTGTGTATTGCTAGTCTGATAGAAGAGCTACTCAGATTGAGTCTGTAGAACAGCACAATGGAACTTCTGCCTCTCATCTCTCAGCCATACAGGGGGGACAGACAAAATATGTTTACATCCAAACTACTGTATATCAACCATTTAAACAGCATCAGCCTGCCAAGGGCAAATCTTGGAGCTCATTAAATGTACCCTTTCTCCATCTACCCAACAACCAGGCAGGGCCACATTAATAGCCCCTATGGAAAAAGGGGTCTCTGTGAGGGAGGGCTTCAAAGACATTATTAGAAGCCCCTGGAACACCTCTGCAGCCTTTAAGATAGAGAGGATCAAACGTTTCCCAATTTCATGCCTTCGTCCTTTCCAGGAAATAGTCCCCCACCACATCATTAGTTTCACGTTCCATGAAAGACCACCTGCAGAATGCAGGTTAGCATTTATTGGGATGACTCATGTGCTGGAGGCAGCTCTGCTCAGTGGTCACTAGCTGGCCCAGCCACAAAGTCATACAACCCCAACTTTAACCACACTGATAACCCTAATGCCTAACACTAACCTAAATGTAGTTTTTATTCACTTTTACAATATAGCTCATTTTGACTTTGCAGCTGGCACATCTAGTGGATATCACTCAGTTCTGCGTCACGGACAAGACTCACCCCCAAAAATGTTAACCTGCACCAATAATGGGGTAAACGTTTATACAGACATTATTTCAGTGGCCTACTGGGTGTAGCCAAATAGTACAATATTGTACTATCAATAAGAATTGAGCAACAGCAGTCACTGAGAATAGGCTACAATACATTGATTGGTATTGATGTTGACTCAGACAGGTCTGAATTGAGACATATCAATAAGTGGAGGTAACTGAAATGCAAGATTCAAACACGGTCTGTATGAAACCTTAGGAATCTTTTCTATTTCATTGTTGGGTATCAATTCTGTATAACTTTGTGTATATCCCCAGTGTGGTCACTAATCCAACCAGGGAGAATCCTACAACAGAGCCGGTATGCCTGCTAATTCTCTCCCTGTCCACACAACAAGCCCATAAAGCCCTAGCCATCAGATCATCCAATGTAAATAGCATCAAAGCTTGCATAGTTGGATACTATACAGACAGGATCTGGGAGGAATCTACAAACAATTCATTGATTTGTAATCCTCCCACTAGCCTACAGCAGCATCATTCATTGTATAGTAGTATACCGTATCTACTCAAATTTAATTTAGACTTCTCTGAAAGAACATTATGGACAACATGTTATGATAGGCTCAGGCTGCCTCTAATGACTGTATTGTCTATAATGAACAGAAAACAGTAGACAGTAGACTGTCCTAACACAGTTTTGTTGAGGCTTTATCCTGTGGTTGCATTGCAAGTGTGTTCCATTATAAAAACAAACGGCTGAGGGAGAGTGAACTGTTCACTGGCGAACGCCTTTCATCAAGCAACCTTCTCTTCCCTACGTTAGAAACCAGTCTGTTGGGTTTCCTCATATCTATACTTCTTCTCCCGTCCATCTACATCTAAACTCCTCCTCGATCAACTACAGGTCCGTTCATGAGCTCTACTAAAAGGCTTATTACCGTCACAGTCAATCTGGGATATATTTCTATGCTCAGTTGGTCTAATACGTAAAAAAATATCCCCCATTTACTTGGCCCCTAGCCTTTTTCCTCCCTCTTGCAAAACACAAATTGTGTGTGTGCGCGGGTGCACTAAAAGATCCTCATCACTAAAGCAGATCGCACAGTCAACAGGCTCTCTGTGTCACCCCTGGGGACAGAAGTAGCTGACTTGGTGTCTACTATCCTGGTGCTGCTCCAATGAACACTGACCTCCATCCTTCCCATTCAATACACACACAGACACACACACACACACACAGAAGCTCAGAGTTTACTTAGCAAGGCTTTCCCTGGTTGGGTAGCAGGCAGTGTTTAATGAGTTGAGGGCCAAACGCCTTCCCCAGACTGCAGCCTGTGAGTGGTTAATTTATCAGGCTGCGTTCCAGCCTTCCTCTGCTTGCCTGCGTGCCCACGTCCCTCTCCCTCTCTCTCTCTCTGCTGGGTTTGGCGTGCAGCACGGCAGATTACATTATATGAAGATTATCCATCACTTATGGATTTTATCCACAGTTTGGAGGACAGAGAGGGATTCTGCTTTAGATCAGGCTTTCACACAGACAAATAAGCTGTCACTAGAGATTCCTACTGTACTGTGTATTATCACTGCACTGCAGCAGCATTTTAGTCTACAAGCAAGCATCACTGCTGAACAAAGCAAATCATCTGTAAAACAACAAGGCACAGGAATAATTCTAATAATAAGAGTTCTCTCCACTTTATATTGTTCTGTTGGGTGGTTATGTCACCTGATAATGCCCACATTGACACTGTCTCATCCTCATAGGGCAGAGTGTCAGGCTGTAATAAAGCTGAGAGGCAACTGCGCCCAAGCTAACATTGACTCTTCTAAATGATCTGTGCACTGTGATATAAATGCAGGGGCACATAGAACAAACACAGATAACGTGCTCCGAAATTTAAGAGCCTGCTTTCCCAGAGCACGGAACACTGACTAGGGTGAATACTAAAGACCTGGAGGGGGTGACATCTTAGCAAGACTACAGGGAGGTGAGGGGAGAGTAACAAGACCCACATCACCATCTCCCCAGCCCCCCTAACCCCCATCTGGTGAGCAGCAGACTGATGAGGTCTATCAGCCGGCTGCCTGCAATCAAGGGCTTCTGCTGCACTCGGCATGTTCATCCGTGTTTATTGTGTGCAGAGAACGTATGTAGTATTCAGAGGCTGCCAGGCTTTACCAAGAGAGAGACGCTGTAATGTCTGTTTTCTGGAGCTTACCTTCGGCCCGCATGGTGAAGGGAGTGTCTCCGGGTCGCTTGGCCGAGAACTGCCCCCCCAGGGAGGTCATTAGGAAGCACAGGCTGAAGAAGCCGATCCCCACCACAAAGATCCTGCAGGGACAGGGACCAGGGCAGCCAGGAGACAGAGAGCAAGACTCAGGGTTAGAACTCAGGGGGAACAATAAAGAGAAAAACGAGGGAGTTAAGGCAGGGGAGAAGAGGGGGGGAATCAACTGTCAGAATGAAAGCAAAAGAGCTGTACAGTACAAAAGGAATGGGGCACAAGAAGATGATGCAAAATAACAAAGAAACTTAAAGATGACAAGTTTGAATTCGATGGCCATTGGTCTAATGCGTTGCAATTCTTTTCATGGTGGTCGTCAGGGGCACCTCGTATAGCTCAGCAAACAGGAGTTGACGGCATCATGAAAACAAATTATTTTACTTCGTTGTTTTAAGTCCACTTCGGTTTCACTAAGTGTTTTGATCCCATCACCGCATTTCTTGCCATTTAACAGAGTGCAGAGAATCCAATTGTCGAGACTAGAGATGGATTAATTATCAATCAATCATCATACTTAACTAATCTACCTACGTCAATGCTGGGGATCTGGTTGTGGACAAAGGATAATGGCATATTACATACAGTACATAGGTCTTGTGTACAACACAATGTATGAAAAGTCAACTGAAAAAGTATAACATTAAGTATTACAGTTGCATATTTGTGACTGCAACCACAATCCCTGTAGACATTTTCAAATGTTCAGAATGGTGGGTGGAAATGAATGCTCATAACAGATGCCTTTCAAACTGTAGATTACATCCTTGCATGAGAAAAGTGATCCACTGAGAAATGCTCATGCAAATGTTGAAATATTTGAAACCATTCCGGTCCATTCCTCCAGAGGAGAGCTGCTGGATGGAGAGCTAGATTGACATATTACACACCACAGCTCACATCACCTGCTGCTCATTTAACACGGGTTATGATATTGCTTTCTTTCTTCTCATCCTAAAGGGTAGCCCTTTAAAAGAGAGCTTCATTTAACTCAGCGGAAACATTATACTCTTACTGCCGAAGAGCGATGTCACACTTCATCACTGTCCAATATTTGGGCTAATGGTGAAGAGCTGAGTTTTGTGCTCATGAAAGCTAAAACCAGTGTGTTCAGAAATACACATAACTAGTTGATATCACCTACTGTCAGCTGATCTGTACCTTTGTGTGCTTGCATGTCAATGAACACATTCTACACACATGAATTCATTCACAGTAGACACTAGGCACAAGCCTAACTGCCTTTAGAGTGCTGGCAGAGTTCAGGTTTACCATAGTGATCAGAGTATGCCCAAGAGCTCTGAAACAATGCACTGATCTATATTGACTCAAGTGTCAAGTGCACAGGCCTACTGTATAGGTACATGCATGTCATTCTGTGTACAGGGGAAAATACAGGCAACCTACTGTAGAAATATGTAGTTCATATTCAGTCTTGTTGTGCACTATCTGCAATGCACCTTGACCTGTTATGCCATTAGCCTACTAACATGTTTCTGACATGACAGATCCATTTTCACACCTCTATGACATCACAGGTGTGTACTCCTGTCAAGGCAACCTGACCACTGTGAGTTTGTTGTAGTCTACTCATGACGTTCCCATTTTCATAAGGGTAACACATTTTTTTTTCCAACGCAATTTCAGACTTAGGCTACACAGAGAGAGAACATTGCCTGTACATCGAGACCACTAGAACAGTAGCCTACATGTAAATGCTTACCTGAATGGTTTGAACGTCAAAAGACATCTTCTCACCATAGTTGAATAGTCTGTGTTCACAGCACTCATTTTCCGGAGAAGGAGAAAACGCAAAGAGCCCCCAACATTGTGTATTTTTCACAAAGTGTCCTAAGCGCAAACATAAATATAGTCATTGTGAATTAATAGAGCTTTAAAAAATATCGATACATCGACTTCAGAATCGGATAACCAATACTGCACGTGATTGGTTTAGTAAAGTTCGGTAGGAATACACTCCGCTTAACCAGCTGCATACAATAGTTTGCTTCCGCTGAGTTTAAATTAGTCCGTAAATTAACCCGGACTCCGGAGTCCTAGTCGTTCTGTTGGAAAAACAAAAGTAATATTGTTCACTCCTCTCCTTGTTAACATGGTAAACGTGTATGTGTTTCAAGTTGGGAAAGGGGTAGCAGAGTTATCGAGCGTAAAAGTCCATTGCTCACCAGTGAGCACACAATGTGTGCTAGACTCCATTCGCTTTCTGGCGGTGTATTTTCAGATTGTGCAAGTAGCCTAGAACTGTCTTCAGTGCAGCGCCATCTAACGAGTGATACATACAATCAAAAGTTTCAGTATTGCAGGACAAATGACTCCTGTTTTCATAAAAATGTCCCAGTCAGCCCTGCACAGAAGCCTAAATCAAAATAGCAGCGAATTAGTCTCTGGAATAGAAAGCCAACATCATAGATAGCCTAGTTCCTACAGTTCTCATTTAAAAGCACACAAGCTATTCAATAACAAAGTACATGTTTAGTCTTTGGACAGTATAATTTACTTTAAACTTACCAGATTTTTTCACATCCGTTGACGCTGTGGCCTACTTTTTTACTTTCAGCACCATGGCCAGTTCCCTTTGACGTCAGCAGCTGAGCAGACATACACTCAGCAACAACAAAAAACGTCTCTTTTTCAGGACCCTGTCTTTCAAAGAAAATTCGTAAAAATCCAAATAACTTCACAGATCTTCATTGTAATTAACGCGGCTGACACTGGTGAGTTTATCAACAGCAGCACTCAATGGTCTGAATGGGAGGACATTCAAACAATGTCCTCAGCTGCAGTGTGACTGGTAGGACTAGGACCTGACGAGTTTGCATCAGTGAAGAGTTTGGACCTGTTAGACTAGCCTGCTTTGGCCCATTCTATGAATCAATTGCTAAGAATCTACTCTACTATTCTAATATATAGCGAGGTAACTATGGGCAGAAGTTACTCACAACGTTGAATGATCTCACCTTTCCACAATGTATCCTCTATCCTCCCTCTGGCTTTTTGTAACCTAGTGAAAATGTTTTATATATAATATGATAACTAATGATATGAGACCTGAAAACTGGAGGAGAGATGGATGAAACCGATTGTCACAATCCCTAGATTTCATTCAGACACCCATGAAAATCAACATGTCTGTGACCAGCCTGACCACTTGTGCTCCTGCACCTGCAGGACTAGTCAGAGAGGAGAGAGAGAGGAGTATGTCATTGGGTTAAGGCAATAAATCACAGAGAAGAGACAGAAAGAAAGAGAGGAGGCGGCCATTCTTGAGGTCACCCAGGGCCATCCCTAGTATGACAGAGAGCAATCTACATCCCTGCTGCTATGGCAACCATTTTCATGCAGCCCTATGAGCCCTGAATCAGACTGACACGACTGGCAGGCCTGGTACGGTCATAGTGTGGAGAATGGCATTATACCCAAGCTGGCTTCAAAGGCATTGACAGTCAGCTCACATTCATTTAAGATGACAAGTTCAACCCTTCACATTATTTTGTAGAAACAAGGAGGAAGCGCTGCTAAGGTACACAATAGTAGGTTTTGGTAGACAGAAGCTGCTAAGGTACACAATAGTAGGTTTTGGTAGACAGAAGCTGCTAAAGTACACAATAGTAGGTTTTGGTAGACAGAATGATAACATTCATTTTCTCGACCTTGACATCAGTAAAAATGACAACGTTTGTTTGCACACATCAATCTTAAGGAAACCTACCGATGGAAATAACATTCTGAGGGGAGACTACTACCCCAAAAGGCTAAAAGAGAACATTCCATATGGCCAATTCCAATTCCGCAGAATCAGGAAAAAGACTACAGCTGAATTGGAGAATTGCTTCTTGAACCAGGGCTACAGCGCTCAGGTCCTGAAATATCCAGGTTTAATGGCCAGACGACTTGATAGAGAGAACTTGTTGCAAAGGGGAGCGCCTCGTGATACATCAGAGAGAGTGTATTTTGGTACAAAATATAGCACTGAAGCAGAGAACATTAAAAGAAACATAACAAATAATTGGGGAATCATCCAAAGTGATACGCTACAACGCCAAGTCTTCCCAGAGCCACCAGTCAGAAGCTTTAAGAGATGTCCTACACTAAATGACAAATTAGTCTTCCTGGTAACTCTCAAAAGACGTGTCTAGACCACAAACCCAGCAGCTCTTTTAAATGCACCCAGTGCAAACATCGCAGAAATAATGCACAGAAAAAATATTTTGATGACACAGCTTCTAAAACAGAGTATCAAGTCAAGCATTTCATTAACTGCAATACTACTCGTGTCACCTACAGATTTGAATGTCCATTACAAGGTATTCTACATTGGATGAACAAAGAGACGCCTTCAAAACCACCTAGCGGAACACAAGTGCACCATACGGGTAGACAATGAAGACTACCCCATGGCAAGGCACTACAAGTCCTTACACCATGGCAACCCTGCCTCCTTACAAGCTACGGGTATTGATCCTGTTCCGGCCTCAATTAGAAAATGGAACCGTCTTAAACAGCTAAACCAAAGGGAAAGTCTTTGGATTTACAACTACAGGCCATTAAGTACCCTGGTTTAAATGAAGATATGGATTTACAAACTACAGGCGACTAAGTACCCTGGTTTAAATGAAGATATGGATTTCTCACCTTTTCTGTAGGAACATAGGAGGTCCCTTTGCTGTCATCTAGTGGACATATTGCTCTATTTCCCTCGGCTATGTTTAGACTGCCGCGGTCCATGTCTGCTGTGATCTAGTGTACTATAAAATAGATGTCTCTCCTATTCTTACCACTTTGCCCAGTCATATTCAAGGTTAGAACTACTTTTCTAGAGGTTCTGATGCTTCTAGCTGTGATTTTCATTTTGATAACATATCTACAGTACTACAGTACTTCACTTTTTAATGTGTATAGTACTCCCTCTTCAAATCAGGGTTTATTGGAAAAAGCTGTTCAAAAGAGGAGGCCATGCAGCCAAAACATGTCAGAGTTTTTCATCTTTGTTTTCATTGAACATGCCATACAAATAAAGGCATTTTAATTCACTCCATGAGCAGTGCCTTGGTCCTCCTTTCTTTTTGATGACCTACACATTAGTTGTTTGGACAGGAAGGAAACTCATTGCAGAGCACGTGTGTGTGTGTGTGTGTGTGTGTGTGTGTGTGTGTGTGTGTGTGTGTGTGTGTGTGTGTGTGTGTGTGTGTGTGTGTGTGTGTGTGTGTGTGTGTGTGTGTGTGTGCGTGTGTGTGTGTGCGTGCGTGCGTGCGTGCGTGCGTGCGTGCGTGCGTGCGTGTGCATGCATCAAAATTGGTTTTAAGGCATAACATGTTAGTACTGCACAACCTTCAGGACCTGGTGTGGTCAGTCACAGCGCTCAGCACAAACCATATAGTAGAAACAATAGAGCCCAAGCTAACTCTCTTTTTTCTATCTGCTGCTGTCGCTAGTTTTATCTCAGTCTGCTTTTCATGCGAGTTCAAAACCCCTCTGGAAGGGCAATAGAACTCTTAAAAGTGATGACTTTATGTTGAGCTGTGACTGTGTTAACTAGAAAAGATACCCCTATATTTGTGTCGTTTCACACACCCCAATCATGTATCATGAAACTCCTTAGTTTCACTGTCATTAACAAAGATGAAAAATCAATAGCTCTCTTTTACTGAGACTTTCTAGCTCTGATCAGAATGGAATAAAACACAGTTTAGTGGTGAGTGGCCTACATACAGACTGTAGCTCTGATCAGAATGGAATAAAACACAGTTTAGTGGTGAGTGGCCTACATACAGACTGTAGCTCTGATCAGAATGGAATAAAACACAGTTTAGTGGTGAGTGGCCTACATTTATTTTACCTTTATTTAACCAGGCAAGTCAATTAAGAACAAATTCTTATTTTCAATGATGGCCTAGGAACAGTGGGTTAACTGCCTGTTCAGGGGCAGAACACAGATTAGTACCTTGTCAGCTCGGGGTTTGAACTTGCAACCTTCCAGTTCCTAGTCCAACTCTCTAACCACTAGGCTACCCTGCCATAAAGAATGGAATAAAACACAGTTTAGTGGTGAGTGGCCTACATACAGACTTGCTCTGATCAGAATGGAATAAAGCACAGTTTTGTGGTGAGTGGCCTACATACAGACTGTAGCTCTGATCAGAATGGAATAAAACACAGTTTAGTGGTGAGTGGCCTACATACAGACTGTAGCTCTGATCAGAATGGAATAAAACACAGTTTAGTGGTGAGTGGCCTACATACAGACTGTAGCTCTGATCAGAATGGAATAAAACACAGTTTAGTGGTGAGTGGCCTACATACAGACTGTTGCTCTGATCAGAATGGAATAAAACACAGTTTAGTGGTGAGTGGCCTACATACAGACTGTAGCTCTGATCAGAATGGAATAAAACACAGTTTAGTGGTGAGTGGCCTACATTAATTTTTTTATTTTACCTTTATTTAACCAGGCAAGTCAGTTAAGAACAAATTCTTATTTTCAATGACGGCCTTGGAACAGTGGGTTAACTGCCTTTTCAGGGGCAGAACGACAGATTAGTACCTTGTCAGCTCGGGGGTTTGAACTTGCAACCTTCCGGTTCCTAGTCCAACTCTATAACCACTAGGCTACCCTGCCGTAGCTCTGATCAGAATGGAATAAAACACAGTTTAGTGGTGAGTGGCCTACATACAGACTTGCTCTGATCAGAATGGAATAAAACACAGTTTAGTGGCGAGTGGCCTACATACAGACTGTAGCTCTGATCAGAATGGAATAAAACACAGTTTAGTGGCGAGTGGCCTACATACAGACTGTAGCTCTGATCAGAATGGAATAAAACACAGTTTAGTGGTGAGTGGCCTACATACAGACTGTAGCTCTGATCAGAATGGAATAAAACACAGTTTAGTGGTGAGTGGCCTACATACAGACTGTAGCTCTGATCAGAATGGAATAAAACACAGTTTAGTGGTGAGTGGCCTACATACAGACTGTAGCTCTGATCAGAATGGAATAAAACACAGTTTAGTGGTGAGTGGCCTACATACAGACTGTAGCTCTGATCAGAATGGAATAAAACACAGTTTAGTGGGGGCCTGATACAGACTGTGAATGGAATAAAACACAGTTTAGTGGTGAGTGGCCTACATACAGACTGTAGCTCTGATCAGAATGGAATAAAGCACAGTTTAGTGGTGAGTAGCCTACATACAGACTGTAGCTCTGATCAGAATGGAATAAAGCACAGTTTTGTGGTGAGTGGCCTACATACAGACTGTAGCTCTGATCAGAATGGAATAAAACACAGTTTAGTGGGGGCCTACATACAGACTGTAGCTCTGATCAGAATGGAATAAAACACAGTTTAGTGGTGAGTGGCCTACATACAGACTGTAGCTCTGATCAGAATGGAATAAAACACATTTTAGTGGGGGCAGTTTAGTGGTGGAATAAAACACATTTTAGTGGCCTAGATACAGACTGTACAGACACATTTTAGTAGATACAGACTGTAGCTCTGATCAGAATGGAATAAAACACAGTTTAGTGGTGAGTGGCCTACATACAGACTGTAGCTCTGATCAGAATGGAATAAAGCACAGTTTAGTGGTGAGTGGCCTACATACACACTGTAGCTCTGATCAGAATGGAATAAAACACAGTTTAGTGGTGATTGGCCTACATACAGACTGTAGCTCTGATCAGAATGGAATAAAACACAGTTTAGTGGGGCTAGATACAGACTGTAGCTCATCAGAATGGAATAAAACACAGTTTAGTGGTGATTGGCCTACATACAGACTGTAGCTCTGATCAAAATGGAATAAAACACAGTTTAGTGGCGAGTGGCCTACATACAGACTGTAGCTCTGATCAGAATGGAATAAAACACAGTTTAGTGGTGAGTGGCCTACATACAGACTGTAGCTCTGATCAGAATGGAATAAAACACAGTTTAGACTGGTCAGAATGGAATAAAACACAGTTTAGTGGGGGCCTAGATACAGACTGTAGCTCTGATCAGAATGGAATAAAACACAGTTTAGTGGTGAGTGGCCTACATACAGACTGTTGCTCTGATCAGAATGGAATAAAACACAGTTTAGTGGTGAGTGGCCTACATACAGACTGTAGCTCTGATCAGAATGGAATAAAACACAGTTTAGTGGTGATTGGCCTACAGACTTTCTGAGAATGGAATAAAACACAGTTTAGTGGGGGCCTAGATACAGACTGTAGCTCTGATCAGAATGGAATAAAACACAGTTTAGTGGTGATTGGCCTACATACAGACTGTAGCTCTGATCAAAATGGAATAAAACACAGTTTAGTGGTGAGTGGCCTACATACAGACTGTAGCTCTGATCAGAATGGAATAAAACACAGTTTAGTGGTGAGTGGCCTAGATACAGACTGTAGCTCTGATCAGAATGGAATAAAACACAGTTTAGTGGTGAGTGGCCTACATACAGACTGTAGCTCTGATCAGAATGGAATAAAACACAGTTTAGTGGTGAGTGGCCTACATACAGACTGTAGCTCTGATCAGAATGGAATAAAACACAGTTTAGTGGTGAGTGGCCTACATACAGACTGTTGCTCTGATCAGAATGGAATAAAACACAGTTTAGTGGGGGCCTAGATACAGACTGTAGCTCTGATCAGAATGGAATAAAACACAGTTTAGTGGTGAGTGGCCTACATACAGACTGTAGCTCTGATCAGAATGGAATAAAACACAGTTTAGTGGTGAGTGGCCTACATAAAGACTGGCCTGATCAGAATGGAATAAAACAGACTGACTGTAGCTCTGATCAGAATGGAATAAAACACAGTTTAGTGGTGAGTGGCCTACATACAGACTGTAGCTCTGATCAGAATGGAATAAAACACAGTTTAGTGGTGAGTGGCCTACATACAGACTGTAGCTCTGATCAGAATGGAATAAAACACAGTTTAGTGGTGGCCTAGATACAGACTGTAGCTCTGATCAGAATGGAATAAAACACAGTTTAGTGGGGGCCTACATACAGACTGTAGCTCTGATCAGAATAGAATAAAACACAGTTTAGTGGTGGCCTACATACAGACTGTAGCTCTGATCAGAATGGAATAAACACAGTTTAGTGGTGAGTGGCCTACATACAGACTGTTGCTCTGATCAGAATGGAATAAAACACAGTTTACAGTTTCTGATCAGAATGGAATAAAACACAGTTTAGTGGTGAGTGGCCTACATACAGACTGTAGCTCTGATCAGAATGGAATTAAACACAGTTTAGTGGTGGCCTAGATACAGACTGTAGCTCTGATCAGAATGGAATAAAATACAGTTTAGTGGTGAGTGGCCTACATACACACTGTAGCTCTGATCAGAATGGAATAAAACACAGTTTAGTGTTGAGTGGCCTACATACACACTGTAGCTCTGATCAGAATGGAATAAAACACAGTTTAGTGGGGGCCTAAATACACATTATCTGGCCTCCGTCCAGCATTTTCCCCCACAGCTCTTCTGCCAGACATCTGGAAGAAGAGGGGAGCAAGATTGGAGCGTTGCAGGGCATCCCATCCTATAGGGAAACAAAAGTTGTGACTAACCACTGTGACACAAGAGGGAAGCAAACCTCAACAGACTCAGCCTTATTATGAGTAGAATTTCTTATTGAGAAAGGCTGGATCTCTTATACAAGGTTTGTTGTTTCACTGGAGTGTAGTTCATTTCACCCCTCTCGGATAAATGTCTGGTATAGTATGAGACATCATTCAATAATCATTTTCCAAACACTTACATATTTCCACTTGTCTCAAAAGCTATTCAACTTAACTTTCTTTGTGACCTACACTAAAACCAATTGATTGAAATGACAAAACTGCTGAAGCACTTCTGAAATGGGCCGGCAAATCATCACTCTGGTTCTCAAGTGCCATCCTCAGGGTTTTCCATTTCCTGGTGATTCTATACTTTTAAAGTCAAATTACACCCCCTGACTTGATATCTCAGACAATTAAATCTCCTCAGTGGGAGAGTTGAGAGTAACAGAGCGTGACAAGGAACTATGATGTTCTAGGTGCGATGACAACAGCAACAACAGACAAAGTGGCAGTCAGACATTTGCATATGGTATAAACACCCTGGGATAGGCTGAAGCTAATTCAACTGACAGACAGATTGGAAGAAAAATACCTCTGATGTCCTAATGGCTTCCTAATGATGACTAACCTAGCTGGTGAGGGCATATGATGAAAATTACAGATCCTGTCAACAAATAGTCAACACCAAATATACAATTTCACCAATAACAATTAGGCTATAGAAAGACCATCACAGCAAATGGTTGTGAGGTACTTCCATTAAAGTGGGAAAATAAGTAGAAATTATGAGATGAAATGAAGAGTCAACACATTGATCTACTGTAATTCATTCTGGGGTTGATTCCTTATTAGGTGAAGTTACTCATACAGGCTAATGACACTGATTGACAGCCAACACAGTGATGTGCTGCCAGTGGCATGATGACTCATGCTGACAGTCAGAGGGAGGCCTTTATTCTCAGGGGCTCTATCGCCTCCATCACCTCTATGGGCTGATTCATCATGTACACAGTGGTCGATATGGCCACACGCAACTGGACAGACGGCACTCTGTCTGCAGTGGCTCAATGAAGACAATATGTTCCAGTGTAACATCCCACTGAGCACACGACGTCATTTCAATGTGGATAATTAATTGGGTCCTATTTGGTTGAGACGTTGATAAATGAGATTACAAACTATTTTCACCCACTAAAAAAAGACAGACAAAAGTTAGTTCAATTTCGAATGTGTTATCACTATTGATTTCAACCATCTTAAAGCACAGCAAAGTTCAAATGGGAATACAATGTCAGATATTTTCTTTATTTATCTAATAGCAGAACCAAATGACCTGGGCCCAGTTTCCCAAAAGCATCTTAAGGCTAAATTCATAGTTCTAACCTTTCGTAGGAGCATCGTCCCAATACCATCGTTACTAAAGTTTCAATTGAAAACGCTATTTATTTACCAACGGCCTCAGACCACTCATAGAGCAGCTAAGTCTGTCGTTAGACGCGTTTTTCCCTACCTTGTCACTTTATACACAGAAGAACTCCGCTAAACATATAAACCGAGATGTTTATCTGAAGCTCTGTGACCACTGATAACTTCACACCGAAGTTGACTACAAGTATAAAGTTGCCAATGTCTTTGCAATTGTTACAAACAAGGGAAGGATAAAAATCAGCTTAAAATGAAAACCGAGATGACTGCATTAAAATACAAACAGCCTACTTACTGTAGGCTACATAGACCCAGTGACGTGTATTCATGGATGCCAAGGAAAGCCAGGCTTCCCCCAAACATTTACAACAACAACAAAAACATCTTTCGTCTATCTATGATTCATACATTTCCTTCAATTCGCAAGAGGCTGTACATATTTCACTGGAGAAAGCATCCAAACGAACAAAACAGCACCCCTCTGTCTGAAGTATGTTTAGGGTATCTATCTGATGCTGTCTGGTCAGAAAGGGTATGACATTGTTGCCGCCAGTAGCATTGAATGCAAGGGAAGCCAGTGAGTATTTGTCATCCCTTGATAAAAAAACAAATAAAATAATAACCAAACAGCATTGAGCTAAACTGAGTGAGCTCAGCTGTGTATGTTGCTGGCGCACAAAAGAAAACGTGTCGAGGGAAGCAGGTTTGGATTTGCCCAATCCAAACTTCATTATTGACAGAAAAGAAATGTATGGTTGTGTTGTTTTCCTCTGGTGGCTAGCTAGCTTGCTAGCTAAAATGGTCCTAAATTAGCCATCGATGGAGATATGGATTTGGACTTGTGGTTTTATTTAATTCTCCGTACTGACCAATGATTAGAACGGCGATTCTGATCTAACCTTACATTTAAACCTTGTGCCCCTGGCCTGAGAGGATGGAAGTTCAATATGAAGCTAGATGTAGATTGCTAGTGTTAACAAGCAGGCCTGGCGTATCGCTGCCCATGAAAGGAAGTTAGGCTAGCGAGCAAGTAGAGTTGCATTCATAAGTACACCCCTTCAAATGAGTGGATTCAGCTATTTCAGCCACACATGTTGCTGACGGGTGCATAAAATCAAATACACAGAGCCATGCAATCTCCATAACATTGGCAGTACAATGGCCTTACATGTTACATCTGCTCCTGCCACGCCCTCCTGCCACGTGTCTCCTTGACCTGCCACCACTCCCCCAGTGCCCTCCCTCTCCCTCTCCCTCTCCCTGTGTGTGTGTGTGTGTGTGTGTGATTGTGTGTGCGGAGACGGGTGTGCTGGAGTCAGAGCAGATCCCCACCAGCTGCAACCTGTTCCATAATCAAGACCTCTACAAATACTTAGCCCTGCCACTTCCACACTGCCAGATCTTAATCTCTGCTCAGTCTGTCTATGGGTCTAGATGTTTGTATTTAGATCCTGTTGTGCCTGGTTTCCTTGCCTGACCTGGTTTTCCTCTGCGCTACAGTTCTGCCCGCTCTGACTCTGGTTCCTGTCTCCTCATCCTGCTACTCTGTCCTGGATTCCCCACTCTACTGCTCCCTTGGATTCCCCTCCGGACCTGCTTACCCTGCTTATCCCAACCCCTCCTCCCCTCTGGACCTGCTTATCCCAACCCCTCCTCCCCTCCGGACCTGCTTATCCCAACCCCTCTCGCTCCAGCCTCAGCCGCCGCACCTGGTTTCCTGCAACCCGCCTGAGCTTCCCCTGGCCTGCACTCCATATTCCCCGTGTTTCAATAAATACCTTGGTTACTTCATCCCAGTCTCCTCGTCTGAGTCTGCTTTTGGGTTTCCCTGTTCCACTCCATGTAACATTACTGAAGAGCTCAGTGACTTTCAACATGCCATCTTTCCAACAAGTAAGTTCATAACATTTCTGCCCTGCTAGAGCTGCCCCGGTCAGCTGTAAGTGCTGTTATTGTGAAGTGGAAAAGTCTAGGAGCAACAACGGCTCAGCCGCGAAGTGGTAGGACACACAAGCCCACAGAATGGGACCGCTGAAGCATGTAGCTCGTAAAAAAATCACCCCTCCTCGGATGCAACACTCACTAAAGAGTTCCAAACTGCCTCTGGAAGCAACATCAGCACAATAACTATGCGTCAGGAGCTTCATGAAATGGGTTTCTATGACCGAGCAGCCACACACAAGCCTAAGCTCACCATGCGCAAAGCCAAGCGTGGGCTGGAGAGGTGTAAAGCTCACTGCCATTGGACTCTGGAGCAGTGGAAATTGGTTCTCTGGAGTGATGAATCACATTTCACCATCTGGCAGTCCGACGAACAAATCAGGGAACCCTCCCTGCCCCAATGCATAGTGCCAAATGTAAAGTTTGGTGGAGGAGAAATAATGGTCTGGGGCTGTTAATAGTTCGGGCTAGGCCCCTTTGATCCAGTGAAGGGAAATCACAACTCAACAGGATACAATGACATTCTAGGCGATTTTGTGCTTCCAACTTTGTGGCAACAGTTCAGGGAAGGCCCTTTCCTGTTTCAGCATGACAATGCCCCTGCGCACAAAGCGTGGTCCATATAGAAATGGTTTGTTGAGATCGTTGTGGAAGAACTTGACTGGCCTGCACAGAGCCCTGACCTCAACCCCATATTTTTTCAGTGTACATCTTCGGCCATTGTAAGAAATATGTATAGTTAAAACACTCGTAAGCCTAAATTGCATCGCTATCGAGAAACCAGTCCCTGGATTGCAGTTGAGATTACATTAAAAGTACATGGTACAAGTGATCAATGCTAGTTGAGATTCCTTACAGATTATTACAGCAACTGTGAAGATCTCCACATACCTGCAGTGACCTATCTTGAACATGCACGCTTTATATAATTACATAAGAAATGTATAGTTACAGTAAATTCTAAATGTGGCCATGGATGTGTTCCTAATTTTAAGGGTGAATGTTACATTAGTTTCTAAAATAGCCTTAACATTAGGCTATTTGCTGTAATAAGAAAGTAATATTGTATTTGGTTGACAATTCACCCAAATATCAACATTTACAGTAGATTTATCTACTTTTTTATTTTTGGTTGAGTTGGAGACATGAATCCAACATATCATTTGTTAACCCCCTATAGTTTATTGACGCACCAGTGCGTCCATCTAAGTAACATAATAAAAAAAATCCCCATCAAAATACGTAAAATGTAAAGTAGAGATTCATTGCATGGGCTGCGTTTTAATCTGCCTATGGCGGCTTTATGCGGTGGAAGGTGGCCAAGATACAGCGGTGTTTGACCATGAAACATTCAAAAAATTGGTCTTCTCGCGAAAACGTCTGTAGCATCCGAACGGTTTGGCCTACAAGCTAATATGGAAAGATGAGACTCTCACGATGGTGGTCTTCGTTTTTCTCTACAAAGTCGATACCGTCGATGTGCCAACTTCTGTTTGTAGCGTCCAAACCATTTGGGCTACAAACTAATGTGACCCCCACTGTGGAAAAGGGAGATTCCCACGAACAGGATGGTGTTCTCGGTTATGCTCTATGACCTCCACAAGTGTCACTGGACTCATCTGTAGGTAACCAGTAGTGGTTAAAAACATTAATGGAAGTATGGAGGTAGTTTTGTGCCTACCACAAAAAAGGGGTTAAAAATGTGTAAAAAGTATATATATTTCCTGAGCTTTCTTATATCACCTAGATATACAAGTAGGACAGACATTTCAAAACCTTATTCTTTATGATTTACTTTTTGACTGTCTTTGCCAAGTCTTTGCCATTTATTCAATGCGTTTCTATGGGCTGTAGTACTGAAGGCCAAATTTATCTTTTTTTTTTAACCTAAATGGGTCTTAAAATTCTAAATCAAATAGCTAAAATGATCCATGGTATGACCATCTTAAAACAATTCCATATGTCATCTTAGACCCCCAAGGTTTTAACTTGTCAACTAGTTAATATGCATTTCATTGTATTTCTAAAGTTATTTAATTCCACTTTGTCTACAAAATAATCATTGATATGTTGGTTTCACGTCTCCATTTCAACCAACAATCAAAGTTATAGAATAGGACTAAATCAAATTAAATTAAACTTTAAATGCATTTTATGTCTAGATTCATTTGATTTAGTCATATGCTTTAACTCTGACTTTTGGTTGAAAATATACATTTTTTATTTGTAGACCAACTGGAATTAAAGCCAGTGTCAGAGATGGAACTATCCAAGCAGAAGATACATATCCTTCAAATGTTGATATTTGGTTGCATTGACATTAAAACACAATTCAATATCACTACATTTGAAATCAACCAGAGCTTGAAACCCTAGGCGTATTGTATTGTCTATTTTTAGTTGAATTCTGGGTTGAATTCAAACAATTGTTGTTGATGACTTTGCAAATGCTATATAGGCGTAAATAACATCCTTGATGATTGATTAATGGTCACGTTTCATTTTCTCTGTTAAACCTTCCCTGTGGAATAACTTCAATCGCAACAATAGTGAATCTATTTAGTTTTTAAGTGGAGATCTCTTAATAATCATTCTCACGGTAGCACATTGGTAATAGTCTGTGAAACATATCATAGCTGGGCTTGGGTATAACCTTGGATGGTAGACCAAAAGGTAGCTGTAGATACATTAATTCTCCAGAAGGAGGTGCTGCCCAGCCTATCTGCCCAGGTACAAATTCAACATTTTTTATACATGGTATGTTTGTTTAAATTTGGTTATCATGATAACATAATCCTGTGGTTGAAATTTCACCCTCAAAGCAGTTTACGTTGATTTTTAAAAAGGAATCCAACGTATTTTCCACATAGATTCCACGTTACACCCCACCGACAAATTAAGTTGAAATAATCAAATAAAATTCTATTAGTCACATGCGCCGAATACAACAGGTGTAAACCTTACAGTGAAATGCTTACTTACAAGCCCCTAACCAACAATGTAGTTTAAAAAGATATGGATAGGAAATAAAAGCAACAAGTAATTCAAGAGTAGCAATAAAATAACAATAGCAAGACTATACACAGGTGGGTACCGGTACAGAGTCAATGTGTGGGGGCACCGGTTAGTTGAGATAATATGTACATGTGCAGTAGGTAGAGTTATTAAAGTGACTATGCATAGATGACAACAGAGAGTAGCAGCGGTGTAAAAGGGGGGGCAATGCAAATAGTCTGGGTAGCCATTTGATGAGGTGTTCAGGAGTCTTATGGCTTGGGGGTAGAAGCTGTTTAGAAGCCTCTTGGAACTAGACTTGGCACTCTGGTACCGCGTGCCGTGTAGTAGCAGAGAGAACAGTCTATGACTAGTGTGGCTGAAGTCGTTGACAATTTTTAGGGCCTTCCTCTGACACCGCCTGGTATAGAGGTCCTGGATGGCAGGAGGCTTGGCCCCAGTGATGTACTGGAATGTGCGCACTACCCTCTATAGTGCCTTGCGGTCAGAGGCCGAGCAGTTGCCATCCCAGGCAGTCATGCAACCAGTCAGGATGCTCTCGATGGTACAGCTGTAGAAACTTTTGAGGATCTGAAGACCCATGCCAAATCTTTTCAGTCTCCTGAGGGGGAATAGGTTTTGTTGTGCCCTCTTCACGACTGTCTTGGTGTGCTTGGACCATGTTAGTTGGTTGGTGATGTGGGCACCAAGGAACTTGAAGCTCTCAACCTGTTCCACTGCAGCCCCATCGATGAGAATGGGAGCGTGCTCAGTCCTCTTTTTCCTGTAGTCCACAATCATCTCCTTTGTCTTGATAACGTTGAGGGAGAGGTTGTTGTTCTGGCACCACACGGCCAGGTCTCTGACCTCCTCCCTATAGGCTGTCTAGTTGTTGTCAGTGATCAGGCATACCACTGTTGTGTCAACGGCAAACTTAATGATGGTGTTGAAGTCGTGCCTGGCCCTGTAGTCATGAGTGGACAGGGAGTACAGGACGGGACTGAGCATGCACCTCTGAGGGACCCCTGTGTTGAGGATCAGTGTGGCCGATGTGTTGCTACCTGCCCTTGCCACCTAGGGGCGGCCCGTTAGGAAGTCCAGGATCCAGTTGCAGAGGGAGGTGTCTGTAATGGTTTGCAAGCCTTGCCACATCCGAAGAGCGTCAGAGCTGGTGTAGTACAGTTCGATCTTAGTCCTGTATTGATTCTTTGCCTGATTAATGGTTCGTCTGAGGGCATAGCGGGATTTCTTATAAGCTTCCGGGTTAGAGTCCTGCTCCTTGAAAGCGGCAGCTCTATCCTTTATCTCAGTGCGGATGCTGCCTGTAATCCATGGCTTCTGGTTCAAATCAAATCAAATCAAATTTATTTATATAGCCCTTCGTACATCAGCTGATATCTCAAAGTGCTGTTAAACCCAGCCTAAAACCCCAAACAGCAAACAATGCAGGTGTAAAAGCACTGGCTAGGAAAAACTCCCTAGAAAGGCCAAAACCTAGGAAGAAACCTAGAGAGGAACCGGGCTATGTGGGGTGGCCAGTCTCTTCTGGCTGTGCCGGGTAGAGATTATAACAGAACATGACCAAGATGTTCAAATGTTCATAAATGACCAGCATGGTCGAATAATAATAAGGCAGAACAGTTGGGATCAGGTGGAATGGGGACAGCAAGGAGCCATCATGTCAGGTAGTCCTGGGGCACTGTCCTAGGGCTCAGGTCCAGCATGGTTGAATAATAGTAAGGCAGAACAGTTGAAACTGGAGCAGGAGCATGGCCAGGTGGACTGGGGACAGCAAGGAGTCCTCATGTCAGGTAGTCCTGGGACATGGTCCTAGGGCCCAGGCCAGTTGAAACTGGAGCAGCAGCACAGTCAGGTGGACTGGGGACAGCAAGGAGCCTTCATGTCAGGTAGTCCTGGGGCACGGTCCTAGAGGTCAGTTGAAACTGGAGCAGGAGCATGGCCAGGTGACTGGGGACAGCAAGGAGTCCTCATGTCTAGTCCTGGGACATGGTCCAAGGGCTCAGGTCCTCCGAGAGAGAGAAAGAAAGAGAGAAGGAGAGAATTAGAGAACGCACACTTAGATTCACACAGGACACCGAATAGGACAGGAGAAGTACTCCAGATGCCCTAGCCCCCCGACACATAAACTCTGCAGCATAAATACTGGAGGCTGAGACAGGAGGGGTCAGGAGACACTGTGGCCCCATCCGAGGACACCCCGGACAGGGCCAAACAGGAAGGATATAACCCCACCCACTTTGCCAAAGCACATCCCCCACACCACAGGTATGTACGTTCAGTCACAGTGGGGATGATGTCATCGATGCACATTGATGAAGCCACTGACTGATGTGGTGTAGTCCTCAATGCCATCGGAGGAATCCAGGAACATATTCCAGTCTGCAAAACAGTCCTGTCGGTTAGCATCTGCTTCATATGACCATTTTCTATTTATCTAGTCACTGGTGCTTCCTGGTTGAATTTTTGCTTGTTAGCAGGAATCAGGAGGATAGAGTTATGGTCAGATTTGCCAAATGGAGGGCGAGGAAGAGCTTTGTATGCGTTTCTGTGTGTTGAGTAAAGGTGGTCCAGAGTTTTTTTCCTCTAGTTGCACATTTAACATGCTGATAGAAATTTGGTAAAACAGATTTAAGTTTCATTAAAGTCCCCGGCCACTAGAAGCGCCGCCTCTGAGAGAGAGAGAGAGAGAGAGAGAGAGAGAGAGAGAGAGAGAGAGAGAGAGAGAGAGAGAGAGAGAGAGAGAGAGACCCAGTGTTTTTGGTCAACTTCACAGAAGCATCCTCTTTTAGAAACAACAACAACAACAACATCTCTTCTTCAGTGTGTGCTTTGTTCTTGCAAGGCCCCACTTTACCTCCCACTTATGTGACAAGGAGGGCGTAGGATCAATACCTATCAAAGGCCCTGTCGTCTGAGGGGCCTACATAACAGAGAGTTGAAGTCAGAAGTTTACATACACTTAGGTTGGAATCATTAAAACTTGTTTTTCAACCACTCCACAAATTTCT
This sequence comes from Oncorhynchus keta, assembly GCF_023373465.1. NCBI lineage: Eukaryota > Metazoa > Chordata > Actinopteri > Salmoniformes > Salmonidae > Oncorhynchus > Oncorhynchus keta. The sequence continues at coordinate 29,740,189 of NC_068452.1, read as the reverse complement.
TGTTAACAAAATATAGTTTTGGCAAGTCAGTTAGGACATCTACTTTGTGCATGACACAAGTCATTTTTCCAACAATTGTTTACAGACAGATTATTTCACTTATAATTCACTGTATCACAATTCCAGTGGGTCAGAAGTTCACATACACTAAGTTGACTGTGCCTTTAAACAGCTTGGAAAATTCCAGAAGATGATTTCATGGCTTTACAAGCTTCTGATAGGCTAATTGACATCATTTGAGTCAGTTGGAGATGTACCTGTGGATGTATTTCAAGGCCTACCTTCAAACCCAGTGATTCTTTACTTGACATCATGGGAAAATCAAAAGAAATCAGCCAAGATCTCAGAAAGAAAATTGTAGACCTCCACAAGTCTGGTTCATCCTTGGGAACAATTTCCAAACGCCTGAAGGTACCACGTTCATCTGTACAAACAATAGTACGCAAGTATAAACAGCATGGGACCACGCAGCCATCATACCACTCAGGAAGGAGATGCGTTATGTCTCCTAGAGATAAATGTACTTTGATGCGAAAAGTGCAAATAAATCCCTGAACAACAACAAAAGACCTTGTGAAGATGCTGGAGGAAACAGGTACAAATGTATCTGTATCCACAGTAAAAACAAGTCCTATATCGACATAACCTGAAAGGCCGCTCAGCAAGGAAGAATCCACACTGCTCCAAAACTGGCATAAAAAAGCCAGACTACAGTTTGCAACTGCAAGTGGGGACAAAGACCATACTTTTTTTGGAGAAATATCCTCTGGTCTGTTGAAACAAAAATAGAACTGTTTGGGCATAATGACCATCGTTATGTTTGGAGGAAAAAGGGGGAGGATTGCAAGCCGAAGAACACCATCCCAACTGTGAAGCACGGGGGTGGCAGCATCATGTTGTAGGGGTGTTTTGCTGCAGGAGGGACTGGTGCACTTCACAAAATAGATGGCATCATGAAGTAGGAAAATTATGTGGATATATTGAAGCAACATCTCAAGACATCAGTCAGAAAGTTAAAGCTTGGTCGCAAATGGGTCTTGCAATTGGACAATGACCCCAAGCATACTTCAAAAGTGGTGGCAAAATTGCTTAAGGACAACAACGTCAAGGTATTGGAGTGGCCATCACAAAGTCCCTCAATCCTATAGAAAATGTGTGAGCACAGCTGAAAAAGTGTGTGCGAGCAATTTAAAGGCAATGCTACCAAATACTAATTGAGTGTATGTAAATGTCTGACCCACTGGGAATGTGGAATAAATATGTGAAATAAATAAAAGCTGAAATAAATCACTCTCTACCATTATTCTGACATTTCACATTGTTAAAATAAAGTGTTGATCCTAACTGACCTAAGACAGGGAATTTTTACTCAGAATAAATGTCATGAAATGTGAAAAACTGAGTTTAAATGTATTTGACTAAGGTGTATGTAAACTTCCGACTTCAACTGTGTATATATATATATATATATATATATACACACACGTTTGGCCTGAGTTTTTTTTGTGTCAAGCCTCCCCACTGATAAGAAAAGGGCATCTTTCTGCACCTCAGCACTGTTTGCTGCTTTATTGTGGCTCCAGGCGGTGAGGGGGAGATGAACAAAGCCGTTTCCAGAGATGGAATGCTCTTCCTCCCCTTAGACCAGGTTAAGGGGACCCGGGAACACTTCTACCCATCAGCGATATTACCTGCAGGCAGGGAGAGAAGAAACTCACTGAACTGTGTACTCAAAATGCCAACCCTCATTTACAAGTTTGATCTCAATTCTATAGTTATGAATCATAATTCAAAAGGTTGCCTCTTCATTCTGTAATAGTATGATGGTGTTGTGATTTGCTGCACCAAAAAATATTATCATGCAATATGGTATGAGTATTCTTTATGTTGTTGATCAAATTACTCAATGGTTATTGGCATTACAATACATTTCTGACCAACACATAATGATCATGTTATTCCTAGGTCATACTGTAAGTATCATACTTCTGCCTTCCTAGAATATATTGTACTGTGCTATATAGGAATCCCTGTATAAAGGAAATGCAGATCAATCAGCCAGGCTTCTGCTTCATCTGTCATGCTTTGGACTATGGCTGGTGGATGGGGATTTGTTCACTACTCAGGTACAGATGTCGGATCTTAATTTGAGCCAGTTAGCTAGAGAAGGAAAATAATCCTGCAGCAACAGTTATGTGAATTGTTATGTGGATTATATGAACATTTTTTGTAGGGGTTGATACATTGTTCATTAGGGCAAATCAAGTCTGACATTTTAAAGTGGAAATATGAAATTTAGAAACATTTTTAAAACTCAAACACACTACAAATTCTCAGCAACAAAAAAGTGATCAAATGAAGATCCTACATCTGTACACTGCTCGGCACAGTGACACATGAAAGGGAAATGGCTCTGAAGGTTTGGAGTCTCTTTCTTTCCTCTTTTTCCTTTGTATTCCACCTGTGAGGAACAGGCTGGTTTATACCCCAGAAGAATACCTGCTGAATGCGGTGCTGGCGTCTGTATAGACTACACTAAATAAGAAGCACTGTGCTGTACTCTGACACATATATTGAAAAACAGAGATGTCTAAGATCTGACAGCACTACTTTAACACAAGCGATCTTCTTTATTCACACCAACTTGTCTCTCAAGAGAGTGAACGACTGGATGGAAATGTGACATCGCTATCTGAACCTCTCCCCTCCTCCTCACCAAAAACACACCTCCAAGTGTAAGCTTCCTCAATATTCAACCAATACGCACTTGTCCTCATTTGCACCTGGTTCCTCTAGTGTGGCTATGTTGCATTGATTCACACCAGTCTAGAGATGTCAGTTAGCTGTGATAGAGCCTGTGCCAGGACCAAGCTGTTAACCCTAGTCTAGTCTTAACATGCTGTGATATAGCCTGTGCCAGGACCAAGCTGTTCAACCCTAGTCTAGTCTTAACATGCTGTGATAGAGCCTGTGCCAGGACCAAGCTGTTTAACCCTAGTCTAGTCTTAACATGCTGTGATAGAGCCTGTGCCAGGACCAAGCTGTTTAACCCTAGTCTAGTCTTAACATGCTGTGATAGAGCCTGTGCCAGGACCAAGCTGTTAACCCTAGTCTAGTCTTAACATGCTGTGATAGAGCCTGTGCCAGGACCAAGCTGTTTAACCCTAGTCTAGTCTTAACATGCTGTGATATAGCCTGTGCCAGGACCAAGCTGTTTAACCCTAGAGCCTGTGCCAACCTGTCATTAATCTCAAACTTTGTGAATGTGTGGGTGTTCCCTCTTCACAATGCAGAAAGACTGCATTTAATCAGTGGACACCACTAGTTTTTTATTACAACACACCTGTCATAACTGTTTTCTTTGAAAGTAGAGGTTTATTATTATTATTGCTAAAGATACTGCATAGGTGTAAACATACATTTTTTAGCAAGAGATAGCACTTGTATAGCCTAAGAAAGAGCAGAAATGTGAAGATAGTAGTTTTGAATGCATTTTATTGAAGGGAAACAATAACAGTCAGTGATATATATATATATATATATATATATATATATATATATATATATATATATATATATATATATAATGAAGAACATTAATCAATCAACTCTAATTAGCACATGTAGAGCAATATGCAAGTGTGTGTGCATGGACTTGGCAAATGTCTTTCTCACATGGGCAGCACATAGTATTTGTCCTCCTTTGGAGGGCAGAATTGACATATCCTCCTCTTGCCTGCCCCTGCTGGAGTCTCAGGTGGATCAGGACAAGATTCAGCCCCCTAAACAGCTTTCACAAGTACTGCAGAGGCTGCTGTGTGGGGAAGGCGCTCCCTTCTTTGAATCTGTGGGGTTACAAATGCCTTTCCCAGCTGCTCCAGGAACACCCTCCTCTTGTTCTGCTTATCAGGCATCCAGGTAGGGTTGATCTTGTTCCATATCATGAAGGCTTTGTATGAGGACACATCAATGATGTTATGGAAGATGACCAAGAGCAGGCAGTCATCTTTCTGCAGCTGTAAGTTCCAATCACCTTGTCCAGGTTGTCCACACCTCCTTTGTTGTGGTTGTAGTCCAGGATGATGCCTGGCTTCCTGTCCTCACGATCACTGATCTCAGCTGTTTTAAGCACTGTGCTCAGGAGGACCACATTCTTGTTCCTCTTTGGGAGGTAAGAAACTAGAGTGGTGGTGGGGGTGAAGGCAAACGTTGATGAGAAGGCCTGTCTCCCCCTTGTGGCGAGGAGTGCAGGGGGGGAGCTCAGGCTTGTTCTTACTAATTGTGCCAACCATGGTGATATTCCTCTTCAGGAGCTGCTGGCTGAGTTCAACCAGTAACACATATCATCTCAATTTCTCATTGCGTGTGTATGTCTGTGGTTTGTGTGGTTGTGAAAATGATTTTATAACTGCCGCGTCAAAAATGACCCTAAAATAATCTTTGTATCCTGGTGGTGTACAGCTTTCATGGAAATATGAACAAAGGCAATGTTTCACTTTTTCTAATGTTGGGGTCACTCTAGGAAATTAAACATTTCAAGTTGAAAATATATAATTTAGGGGGTTTTCTCTGCTGTTAAACATAGTGGTGGGTCATTTTTGACCCTTAAGACAACAAGGGTTAGGACAGATTCTGTTTTCTGTTATCTTAGCTAGAATTCAGAACCAACTTCACAGTACCCTGACTGGCAAACATTGTCTGTTTCACAAGACAACTAAAAGTAAGATGAGATATGCTGGCTGTGTACAGACACTGTCAAACTATATTTGTTAAAGGTTGCTGTGGTGTTAAAACTCCAAAATCCAAGACATGCTGCAACCCACTGCCCATTATGTTCATTCAGATGTTGACAGATATGTTATATAATATCCCATCTGTATCCAGTTGGCAAGTATGAAAATATGCCCAGGTAGTTGTGGTCTTAAGCAATCATCAGTACTAGAATTTTATTTGACAATCGTAGTACAGTCTTGGGCAAGTTATGACACTGCAGACGTTTTACTGGTAGACTCCTGTTGCAATTACATATAAGTGAGTTTTCATTTAATGTATACATTTCTCCATATTGATGTTCACTCATTTTGACAAAGGCAACGGATAACTACTACCACTGATGTCTCATGGTCAAGGTGTCATGTGTAACTCCCATATGAATGAGTCAGGGAGTGGGTAATAAAGGGGTGGCCATGTGAATCTCCCTCAGGGCACTGACAAGGCTCTACAAGCCCTAGTTCCCTCCTCACACAGGTAGGAAAGAGGACAGTGTTTCACAACCCTGACCTGTGATGATCACTATGATGATTAATGATTATCTTCCCCATAGGGATTCTGATTGACAGAGTCACTACCACAGTCAATAACATTTATGAGGAAGGCCATGTTCTAATTCCCTTCCAAATCACTAAAGGGCCATCATGACGATTTTGGCCCATCTTTTTTGAAGGGGTAATACTTTTATTGGTGCTGCTATCAATGAAGTTAAAGATTTGAATGCAGCCACTAAGTGGAAGTTGACTTTCTGCCTTTCATACACCAGCAGGCCAATTGTAACGCTGCGAGGATTTGACATAGTCTATAATTACCGCTGAAAGCCTATGAGTGTTGGAGGTCGATGCGTTCTCTGGCAAGACCCATGAGACATTAGATTATATCTGTGTCATTAAACAGCAAAGTGCTTGAAATCAAATAAACATGGCAATAAAAGCTGTTGGGTTTTCTTTTCAATTTTTTTCCGAGTTTTGTGAATCAAAAGGAAGTGTGATAGGTGAATAATAGCTGTGAAAGAATTCAATGTGAAGGCAAACTTGAGACTCCAGTAAAACTCTCAATCTGAAGGGGATACAGTATGTAATTCAACTGTAGGAATAGATTGTTGCTCAATCGCTCTTCTCTCTGACAACAGCATGTCTTTCAGTGAGTCAAGGACAATTAAAAGACCCTCAAGATGTGTCAGGGGAACTACATTTCAATCTATTTTCAATACAAGTGGGTGGACAGATGCTGTAGAGTCTATTTCTCTGAGAGGGGGTGTATTGCATAGTGACAGAAAAGCCAGAGACAAGAAGAAATGATGGATAAGTGAGTGTCAAGCAACTTTGACCTTCAAGACTTCAACTGACATTGTTTTTGCCTGGTCCAAACTCAGTATCCTATAATTCTATATGAGGATTCAAGGTGAATTTGAGGAAGATGTTTACAGGGAAATAAAAGGCAAGCTTGAGGACACGTGGGTGTTCTTGCATCTCACTCCAGATGTTATTCTTGGACGAAAGGAAAGTCTCAAGAAATATTCAAAGGATGGAAGATAGTAGAAGCAAAGTCATAAAACACACAAAATAATGAAATGGAATTCAAGGGCAACATTTTACAATAAGATGCACTTTATGTCATGATATTAGTTTGAGAAGAAGGGGGAGAATGCAGTACTAACTATTGTCCCTGTTTACGGAAATAAACAAGAATTAGAACATAATTTCCATATAAGGGAATAAATCCAACACGGAGTTTATAAAAAATAACTAGAGGCCTTTCCAGATGACTGACAAAAGTGAAACTGAAAAGTAATCTGAAGCTGCTTGCATTTGCCCGAACCATCGGCATAGTTCCTCACTCGAACCAGAGCAAAGAGGCCAGTCTGCACATGTTCTAGTGCAAACCTGACACTACATGACGTTAAGCATGAAAACAAACCCAGAGGAATGTCCATGTTATCATACAATTGAGATGTGAGACACTCCTCTGGCTTAGAAATGTGCAAGACCTAAACACAACTTGAGGTTAGTTCAAGTGCTTTAAATCTGTATGAGTAAACCACTCACAGGAAAAGAGAGGCAGGAAGTCATAAACAGAGAAGACTGTGATTTTAAGAGCTTTAACAGGATGGTGAGTAGTACTGCTATAATACATATCAGAAAGTAACCCTGTGCTTTGGATTGGATCATCTCTCTCTCTTTAGAGACGTGTTTGAGCTGTGAACTGTGCCGTCTAAAGTAACTCATGTCAATTTAAATGCAGATGAAACAGAGAAAAACAGAGTTAATTTTTGTCTGGGTCTTAGCCATCTGGCTCTCTTCAGTTGTCAACAGTGAAAGTAAGTGATTTTTAACATTGTGAGACAGTGCACAAAAACATATTTTGGCTGTTTTTTACCAGGCAAAAAAAGCTGCTTGAGGTAACAATCTTTTGTCTTTCAGTAAGGATGTGTCACATCCAGCAAATACAGAATGTACAGGCATATTTCAAATCATTTGGGGTAAGATTCTGCTATAAAAGTACAAAAGAAAATTGGTTCAAAGGATCCATGCTGTCTGGCTAGGACCTTAAAAAAAGAGAACGATGGCATCTGTAGTATTACCTTGAGAAGACCTGTTTCTGCTTTCTACAGAAACAAACTTTCTTCAAATTCTCACAACTCCTTCTTTCCTATCTTAACTGGCTATGGCCACAATATGCACTTAACAAAAATATAAACACAACATGTGTGTTGATCCCATGTTTCATGAGACGGAATTAAAGATCCCAGAAATGTTCCATATGCACAAATAGCTTATTTCTCTCAAAATCTGTGCACAAATTAGTTTACTGTTAGTAAGCATTTCTCCTTTGCCAAAATAATCCATCCATCTGACAGGTGTGTCATATCAAGAAGCTGATTAAACAGCACGATCATTAGACAGGTGCACCTTGTGCTGGGGACAATCAAATGACACTCTAAAATGTGCAGTTTTGTACCACACCACAAGCCAAGTTTTGAGGGAGTGTGCAATTGGCATGCTGACTGCAGGAATGTCCACCATAGCTGTTGCCAGATAATTTAATGTTAATTTCTCTACCAAATCGAGTGCAATGTTGTTTTAGAGATTTTGGCAGTAAGTCCAACCGGCCTTACAACCGCAGACCATGTGTAAACACGCCAGACCAGGACCTCCACATCTGGCTTCTTCACCTGTGGGATCGTCTGAGACCAGCCACTCGGACGGCTGATGAAACTGCGGGTTTGAACAACCAAATCATTTTTGCACAAACTGTCAGAAACCATGTCAGGGAAGCTCGTCTGCGTGCTTGTCGTCTTCACCAGGGTCTTGACCTGACTGCAGTTCGGCATCGTAACCAACTTCAGTGGGCAAATGCCCACCTTCGATAACCACTGGCACGCTGGAGAAGTGGGCTCTCCACAGATTAATCCGGTTTCAACTGCTGACAGCAGAATGTGGTTGTTTGGGCGAGCAGTTTGCTGATGCCAACATTGTGAACAGAGTGCCACACGGTGGGGTTATGGTATGGGAAGGCATAATGACAATGAACACAATTGCATTTAATCAATGGCAATTTGAATCCCCAGCGATACCGTGACGAGATCCTGAGGGCCATTGTCTTGCCATTCATCTGCCGCTATCACCTCATGTTTCAGCATGATAATGCACAGCCCCATGTCACAAGGATTTGTACACAATTCCTGGAAGCTGAAAATGTCCCAGTTCTTCCATGGCCTGCATACTTACCAGACATGTCACCCATTGAGCATTGATGCTCTGTATCAGTGGTCGCCAACTGGTCGATCTTCAAGGCATTCCTAGTCGATCACCAAATATTTCTGTAGAAAAGCCAAAGAACGATAAAGGCTTGCGCTCCTTTTTTAAAATCGTGTTGAGCATGTAACAGTGGATAAGAGCGTCTGCTAAATGACTTAAATGTAAATGTAAATGTAACAGTATAACTTTAGAACGTCCCCTCGCCCATACCCGGGCGCGAACCAGGGACTCTCTGCACACATCAACAACCGTCACCCACGAAGCATCGTTACCCATCGCTCCACAAAAGCCACGGCCCTTGCAAAGCAAGGGGAACCACTACTTCAAGGTCTCAGTGCAAGTGACGTCACCGATTGAAATGCTAGAAATGCTACAGTCGGGAAAAGTGCCCTGACCAGGAAAGCCCATCTACACAGGATGGATCAGGGCCTTTCTCTTACTGAGTGAAGAGAAAGCAAACCTGGACTGCCATGGCCTTTTTATACTGGGAAGCAAAATATCAAAGAAATTACAATTGAATTTTAAACTGAAAATCATTGTACATTGGGATTTGAGAATACTGTAAGAACTATTCATCTGTTCTCATCTTGTTCATCGTTTGTCTTCAACGTTATACACTTGCTTAAATTGCATTGCTTATTACAGTAGTAGAATACTGCTTCCTGGTGGTGAAAGTGTTTACTGATGGAAATAGTATTGCTGTTAGATGAGTAATAAAGCTGTTCTAAATTGTATTGTTGAATTGACTGATCTTGCTTATTAAGTCTGTCATATCTTGTTGCTGTGTCAGTACTGATTAGACTGATTATATTGTTTCCAGTCAGTACTGATTAGACTGATTATACTGTATAATAATCAATGCAATGTCAACACATGGCTAGAAGGACATGTGTGTTCTGGATTCTAAAATGTAAGTTGTATTATACCATAGCAAATATAGTCACCCGTGTTGTTTTCTGTACTATTTCTCCATTTAAAAACGAACCAGACCACTGAGGGAACTCATGACATTGACAGTAAAAGAATGAGGACTCATGGTCTTTCAAATTGCATTTCTAGTTCCGTCTCAGTGTACCACAAGGAGGCAGAGTCATCCCACCAGAGAGGACTGTCAAACCAATCATACACAACTCTTCTCCCTCTGCATACAAACACACACTCATGCTGTGTGTATTCCAATCCAACTGTTCTGTATAAATCAACACTTTGATGTGACACATTTCCTATCGATTTCCGCTACGCCAATGTGGGGTCTCCTGCAAAGTGAAGGAGTGGAGGGTAAAATGTCTCATTATAAAACACTCAAATCAATCCACATGACTTCTGTGGTGTCAAACTCACCTCTCTAATGCATTATCCAGGTGTGAGGATATGTAAAGTGGTTTAGATGGACTGACCTTGTTGCACATGTTGTGTGGGCTGCTGTGAGAGATGTTAAAAGTACCTGTTGAGTACACAGTATAACAACACATACTGCATTTTTTTTGCATAAATAGGTACATTTCCCCCGACAATTGTGAGGATTCCTGCAAAGTGGGATGTCATTATCAAACACTATGATGAGTCCTGTCGTCATTATCAACACTCATCAATATGATGAGTCCTGTTGTCCCAAACGCGGCATGATCAGAAATATAGTTAATGTTTTAAATCTACTGACAGTTTGTTTCAGTAAAATCAAACATTACCTAGAAAGGAGATGATGGTCATTGGCCTCCTTTTGGCAAACCTGCTCCAAGTTGTACAAAGGTCCACAAGGGGCTTTAGTTGTAGCCTAGTTTGTATAGATTGAACGCAACACAGCGGTTAAGAGAACCACATCTCTGTTTAACTTGACTTGACTGGGAGACAAATTCCTGTTTGTGATGTAGTTCATAGAGTTTCACTGTAATATACACACAGACAGATGGGTGCATGGTGAGTGAACAGACTGAAAAAAGATAACACCTGCTTAGCACATGGCATTAGGGAGACCTGACATGGCTATCCCCAGAGCACGGTGGTGGGGCAGGCGGTTAAGGGCTGAGACTCAGCGATGCTGGTCCAAAGGCTCCCTAGAGAGAGTAGAGAGGCAGGAGGACAGGTCAGCCACTGTGGACAGAGTAGAGGGTGAGTCGGCTCAATAGGCCAAAAACAACACGCTCCAGCAGAGCCACCACCCAATCAGACACTGGATCAATAAGAGAGAGAGGAGCGAAGACCCTGGTTCACTATGCATGAGTGTAAGGACAGATGTGTGTGTTGAGGCGTGGTGAAGTGGGGTGTTAGACTGCAAGTCTAAGGAAGACAAAAGTCTATTTCTGGCTTGGCGTATGGGTCAGAAGTCAGCTCCCAAGTGCTGGGGCTGGCATGATCAAATCAAATCAAATCAAATCAAATCAAATCAAATTTTATTTGTCACATACACATGGTTAGCAGATGTTAAATGCGAGTGTAGCGAAATGCTTGTGCTTCTAGTTCCGACAATGCAGTGATAACCAACAAGTAATCTAACTAACAATTCCAAAACTACTGTCTTATACACAGTGTAAGGGGATAAGGAATATGTACATAAGGATATATGAATGAGTGATGGTACAGAGCAGCATACAGTAGATGGTATCGAGTACAGTATATACATATGAGATGAGTGTGTAGACAAAGTAAACAAAGTGGCATAGTTAAAGTGGCTAGTGATACATGTGTTACATAAGGATGCAGTCGATGATGTAGAGTACAGTATATACATATGCATATGAGATGAATAATGTAGGGTAAGTAACATTATATAAGGTAGCATTGTTTAAAGTGGCTAGTGATATATTTACATAATTCCCATCAATTCCCATTATTAAAATGGCTGGAGTTGGGTCAGTGTCAATGACAGTGTGTTGGCAGCAATGGCTAGCTACAAACCAATGCGCGTCACTGGCTGGGAATATGGAAGTAATTGCAAGTAATTGGTGTGTGGTTGAGGGATACATGATATGCTTCCTTGTACATATTTGTCACATGTATAGGAACACAGAATGCAGAACACACACACTACATAATGTAGAATATTCACTGCACACACCAAAGCTTCTCTGTATATTTACACATGTATTTCATATGTAGTTTATAAGTGTTCGTGTGAAAAGAAAAGTTTAGAATGAAAATATGGTAGATCATTCATTGTGCCCCTACTCTCTTCTTTTAAATTAGCTAATGAGGGAAAGTTCCTGTTGTGTATGTTTTATTAGTTCAATGACTTGCAGTGTTCTGCTATTTAACGGAAACTATTGTGTTCTTCAGCTCTCATCGTTTCAACAACAACATCTGTTTGCTACACAGACTTGTCTTTTAATGCTTTGGCTTTATTCAATTATTATAGAAGAGATAAAGCTTCCCCACATTAATGACCATAACAAAGAGAGCTATCTGATGAGAATCAGCCAATCCAAATAAACCAGTCCTGCTGAAGGCTGGAAAAAGAGAGGCTTTGATAGGACTGGTTTTTAAGGGATTATCTAAGTCTAGCTGGGTTTGGGAAAGTTCATTTGGATCTCCACCTCTTGACATAAGGTAAATAGAGGGAATTCTTGTGGGTTAGAATGGAGGACCTTGGGGTTTTGTGGGTTTCTCTGAGGATGGTCTATCTGTGAGGTCTGAATCACTTGGCCTAAGATAAGAGCTGGACTGGGGCGATGCTTTCTGCCCTCCTGGATACAGGCAGCTGTTGGATGGGAAGCCTGTTGCCATGGTGAAGTGAAGCTGCCGATGCCTCACACTGCAAAGAGGCAGCAGGCTGGACTCTCTCTCTCTCTCTGTTTTTTGTTTCTTACAGGTGATTAGCAGGTGTTTCTTTCTCTCTAAATGCACACTAATTAGCCGATGGAGGAAAAAAAGACATTATGTTCCTCAGGATCAGTTACGTGTGTGCTGATGTTTCTCCATCTTGCAATCTCTAACAGAGACACTACCTGGGTAGAGAGATATACAGTACCAGAAGACTTGTGGTTTGTTGCAGACCAAAATGAGAAGTGGGGTAGAAAAGCAGGAGATGTGCCCTATGGATTATTGTCCTGCTGAAATGATCCCTTATTACTCCATGACTGGAGTGGCCTCATCAAGTCTGCCGTTGTTGTATAATGCTCTATTCAGTCTTTCCCCAGTGCACACTGATTTACATTATTATTCTGTAATTGAACAGGCACAGACAAACTGATTGATTGCAGCGTACTTAACAGCCACACATTAACTTCTTCGGCGGTACTGTATTGGGGGCAGCGGCAGCCACAATCAGAACCCCACAATGAAAACTGGGGTTTATGAAAAAGTTAATTTCTACAAGTAGTCAACAAAACTCCAGTGGATATTAGTACTGTTGTTTAGAGCTATGGTCCACCGCAAAACTCAGCCCACTGTCCTTGTCATTACACAATATATCACGTTTTTGGTGGTGTGTACATAACATTGGGGAAAAACACAATCACACACCTGTGCACACACACACACAGAGTGCCCGGTTACTTGTGTCACCTTAGTTTTAGTTTCATGTCTCTATATAAAAATAACTAAAAAGTTCAAATGACTGAGTGTCATGTTGTCGCCAAATCTGTATCATCACTGATTTATAAGGGTGGGGCCAAGTTTACAGTTGAATGGACAGAGCAAGCCGCAGTGTGTGTAGGGGGGAGAGCTATGGAAAGCCACTGGGGTGGTTAGGTATGACTACTTTTCCTACCCTAGGGTTTCCATAAAATAGCAACTGGTTCGAAAGAGTGAAAAACTACGTGTGAATAACGTGATGCGCCTCCGTACAGTCGTGGCCAAAAGTTTTGAGAATGACACAAATATCTATTTCCACATAGTTTGCTGCTTCAGTGTCTTTAGATATTTTTGTCAGATGTTACTATGGAATACTGAAGTATAATTACAAGCATTTCATACGTGTCAAGGGCTTTTATTGACAATTACATGAAGAAAGATGCAAAGAGTCAATATTTGCAGTGTTGACCCTTCTTTTTCCAAGACCTCTGCAATCCGCCCTGGCATGCTGTCAATTAACTTCTGGGCCACATCCTGACTGATGGCAGCCCATTCTTGCATAATCAATGCTTGGAGTTTGTCAGAATTAGTGGGGTTTTGTTTGTCCATCCACCTCTTGTGGATTGACTACAAGTTCTCAATGGGATTAAGGTCTGGGGAGTTTCCTGGCAATGGACCCAAAATATCAATGTTTTGTTCACCAAGCCACTTAGTTATCACTTTTGCCTTATGGCAAGGTGCCCCATCATGCTGGAAAAAACATTGTTCATCACCAAACTGTTCCTGGATGGTTGGGAGAAGTTGCTCTCGGAGGATATGTTGGTACCATTCTTTATTCATGGCTGTGTTCTTAGGCAAAATTGTGAGTGAGCTCACTCCCTTGGCTGAGAAGCAACCCCACACATGAATGGTCTCAGGATGCTTTACTATTGGCATGACACAGGACTGATGGTAACGCTCACCTTGTCTTCTCCAGACAAGCTTTTTTCTGGATGCCCCAAACCATCAGAAAGGGGATTCATCAGAGAAAATGACTTTACCCCAGTCCTCAGCAGTACAATCCTTGTACCTTTTGCAGAATATCAGTCTGTCCCTGATGTTTTACCTGGAGAGAAGTGGCTTCTTTGCTGCCCTTCTTGACACCAGGCCATCCTCCAGAAGTCTTCGCCTCACTCTGCGTGCAGATGCACTCACACCTGCCTGCTGCCATTCCTGAGCAAGCGCTGTACTGGTGGTGCTCTGATCCCGCAGCTGAATCAACTTTAGGAGACGGTCCTGGCGCTTGCTAGACTTTCTTGGGCGCCCTGAAGCCTTCTTCACAACAATTGAACCACTCTCCTTGATGTTCTTGATGATCCGATAAATGGTTGATTTAGGTGCAATCTTAATGGCAGCAATATCCTTGCCTGTGAAGCCCTTTTTGTGCAAAGCAATGATGACGGCACGTGTTTCCTTGCAGGTAACCATGGTTGACAGGAAGAACAATGATTCCAAGCACCACCCTCCTTTTGAAGCTTCCAGTCTGTTATTCAAACTCAATTCGCATGGCAGAGTGATCTCCAGCCTTGTCCTCGTCAACACTCACACCTGTGTTAACGAGAGAATCACTGACATGATGTCAGCTGGCCCTTCTGTGGCATGTTTTTTGGAGATTCAGTTCATTTGCACGGCAAATAGGGTCTTTGCAATTAATAGCAATTCATCTGATCACTCTTCATAACATTCTGGAGTATATGCAAATTGCCATCATACAAACTGAGGCAGCAGACTTTGTGAAAATGTATTTTTGTGTCATTCTCAAAACGTTTGGCCACAACTGTACTCTTGAGCGCCATGTCTGAAGCGGGCCTATAGGAATATTTGTTTGTCAAGACAGCTGTGCATGTCTGCATCTCACAGTAATAGGCTGTGGGCTGTTTTGGTTACCTGGATCTCCATTCACCTTTTCTTTACTGTGTTGGTTTACTGTTAATGTAACTAGCCTAATTATAGATTGTGTCCTGTCTTTATCCATCTGATATTTAGTTTACTGTTAAATGTAACTAACCTAATTATAGTATGTTTCCTGTCTTTATCCATCTGATATTTTGTTTACTGTTAATGTAACTAGCCTAATTATAGATTGTGTCCTGTCTTTATCCATCTGATATTTTGTTTACTAGGCCTACTTGGTACTGCTGTTTTGTTCTGTTCCCATTCGTTCATTAATTCGTTTGCAGTTGTGTTGGTATTCTAAGCCAAAGTGCTATTCAGTATTTTTGTTGGTATGCATAAATAACTAGGCTACTACCTTCAGCATTTAGTTTGCATTATTTTGGCTAGACAGGTGTGTGTATGGCTGCAGTCACCTATAGTAGGATGTTTGTTATAGGTGAATGACCCTATCTACTGTATCTTGTAGCCTATATTCATTACCAAACAGCCTTGCTTTCGTGGGTAGGGCACTGTCCATTGTGCTGATACAGCGCAGCGGAGGTAGGCTATAGATTTAACACCAACCTGTCACTTCAAAAGCACTCAATCCATGATCTCGGAGTCTCTAGATTTGAACTTTGTTTATTGTTGTATATCGTGATATAAGAACAATTCAACATAATTCCAAAGCAAGAACCCCCAGAAATTGTGGCACCTCACTGATTTCAACTGCCGCCTTTGTCACTTTATCCTGTCACCATGTCTGACATACACAGAAATGAACTGCCTATTTGTATAACCCTTTAAAAGTTTTACTGTGCTGTCTACTCTGCTGTCAGTCGCACACAGACACGACACGCCAGGTTAGGGAGCTGGAAATAGCAGGCGAAGTGGGTGCGCCCACACAGTAGTCTCTGCATGCCAGGCAGCTCAGCCATGTGATACTGTATGAAAATGGTCTGACATACTGGAGCAAACCATCTATATGCACTGCAGGAGCAAACCATCTATAGTGGTCACACCATCACCAACATGTGAATCTATAGAAAGTTATTCCAAGTCAGAACCATCTATAGTGGTCTCAGGCTGTATTGGACTGCTGGAGCAAACCATCTATAGTGGTCCATCTGCTGGAGCAAACCATCTATAGTGGTCTCAGGCTGTATTGTACTGCTGGAGCAAACCATCTATAGTGGTCTCAGGCTGTATTGTACTGCTGGAGCAAACCATCTATAGTGGTCTCAGGCTGTATTGTACTGCTGGAGCAAACCATCTATAGTGGTCTCAGGCTGTATTGTACTGCTGGAGCAAACCATCTATAGTGGTCTCAGGCTGTATTGTACTGCTGGAGCAAACCATCTATAGTGGTCTCAGGCTGTATTGTACTGCTGGAGCAAACCATCTATAGTGGTCTCAGGCTGTATTGTACTGCTGGAGCAAACCATCTATAGTGGTCTCAGGCTGTATTGTGCTGGAGCAAACCATCTATAGTGGTCTCAGGCTGTATTGTACTGCAAACCATCTATAGAGCAAACCATCTATAGTGGTCTCAGGCTGTATTGTACTGCTGGAGCAAACCATCTATAGTGGTCTCAAACCATCTATAGTGGTCTCAGGCTATTGTACTGCTGGAGCAAACCATCTATAGTGGTCTCAGGCTGTATTGTACTGCTGGAGCAAACCATCTATAGTGGTCTCAGGCTGTATTGTACTGCTGGAGCAAACCACCTATAGTGGTCTCAGGCTGTATTGTACTGCTGGAGCAAACCATCTATAGTGGTCTCAGGCTGTATTAATAAGTAGTGCTTTATTGTACTGCTGGAGCAAATGTCCTATCATTAGCTTGGACTCGCACAGTGTGTCCTTTGGCTGCTGTGTGAGTCATTAATCACCATCTAATAAGCTGACACTATAAGGTTCAGTAGACTGGCCAAGGCTGCCACTCTGTCCACAATGCCAGTAAAGATAACTATGGGGATTGAGGGAATGGGTGGAGGCACGCAGATTCAAGTAGAGAGCACCACTTAGATATTACAAGTCACACACAAAAGCAAACCATTGTATTATTTTTGAAAAACAATCAACTACACAATTTAGGACCCTGCACTGTAAAACCCCTTACAAAGAGTTTCTACAGTTATTTGTCTCAGAGCTTCAGCCCACCTCTTCAAATTGACTTTAAATTGAATTTCCTTGTTGGCAGGCCTCATGTTTGGAGGTGGGGATGACCTACAGTGTGCTTCTGACCATCCTGACAGGGCACACAAGAAAACATTAACCCAAACACACAGGCTCAACCATCTTCATCCCCTATCAGCCCCCATTTATTTATTTTATTTAACTTGGCAAGTAAAATTCTTATTTACAATTACGGCCTAACCCGGACGGCGCTGGACCAATTGTACGCCATCCTATGGGACTCCCAATCACGGCCGGTTGTGATACAGCCTGGAATCTAACCAGGGTCTGTTGTGATGCCTCTAGCACTGAGATGCAGTGCCTTAGACCGCTGCGACACTCGGGAGCCCACTACCCTCCCACTCATCTGTCTCACATGCCAAGGAGATGACTTCTCAGAAAGACATTTCTCTTTCCATCCATCCGCCAAGGCAATTCTGAGAAACACGCCTGTTTTACTATTGGAAGAGCACATCACCATACACGCATCACGATTATATTTCTCCCGGTAGCCATACACTCCTGCACAAAAAGACAGCACTCCAATCTATGAGTGCACAACCCCAATCTATGGCTAACCATTAACAGACTCATTTAGCCATTCTGTATGAGGTTGAGAAGCAGACAATGGCTTGTTGTCTTGGCACCTGAGATACATCAAATGCCATAGTCCAATTATGTTTGCTAGAAAAGGGAGGAAAACTCATTTTCAATCACTTACTGTAGCTGCCATGGTTTTGCTTGTTGACTTAAATATAGAGTTCAACAACGCTTAGTGGGAGTCGAAGTGATTGTGGTAATTAAGTCTACAATCTGTTCCCTCTAGTTCTCCTGTGTATTTCTGCCATTCACCTGCTCTGGACCTTTTATTTCATACTGGCTTGATTTTATCGCTGAATCATCTACATGGGACTCCTAATCCTTTCGTTTTGAGATGGTATGTGTTGACTCGTTACTACCTGTAGCTCTTAGTTCTCTCTTCCATGGAGGCTAGCTGGTGCTGAAAAGGCGTCAGTGTCGGCTAAGCTGAGCTCCCCGTGGATCCTGCTAAGTGCTTCGTATCAGTCTTCCAGGCATTCAACGCTAAATCCTGCTGAGAGCTCAATAAATCCTCACTCACTCACTTCATCACACTGTCAATAATTTGACAAAGGCTTCTGAAGTGGTAGTACATGTACAGTTATATCTTGATTCGATAAGTACTCAACCCCCTGAGTCAATACATGTCAGAATCACCTTTAGCAGTGATTACAGCTGTGAATGTTTCTGGGTAAGTCTCTAAAAGCTTTTCACACCAACCTGGATTGTGCAACATTTGCCCGTTATTCTTATAAAAATTCTTCAAGCTCTGTCAAATTGGCTGTTGATCATCGCTCGACAACCATTTCCAGTTCTTGCCATAGATTTTCAAGCAGATTTAAGTCAAAACTGTAACCCGGCCACTCAGGAAACATTCACTGTCTTCATGGTAAGCAACTCCAGTGTTAATTTGGCCTTGTGTTTTAGGTTATTGTCCTGCTGAAAGGTGAATTAATCTCCCAGTGTCTGGTGGAAAGTAAACTGAACCAGGTTTTCTACGATTTTGCCTGTGCTTAGCTCTATTCCATTTCAGAGATGAGGTAGTCATTCAAAAATCATGTTAAACACTATTGTAACGATTGTCTTCCTCTTCTGATGAGGAATAGGTTGGATCGGACCAATGCACAGCGTGGTTAGTGTTCATGTTATATTTATTAAACCAAACACAAAAATAACAAAGGAGAAACCACGACAAAAACAAAACAGTTCTGTAAGGTGCAACAAAAACACTAAACAGAAAATAACTACCCACAACCCATAGTGGGAAAACAGGCTGCCTAAGTATGGTTCTCAATCAGAGACAACGATTGACAGCTGCCTCTGATTGGGAACCATACCAGGCCAAAACTAGAAATACAAAACATAGAATGCCCACCCCAACTAAAATAGAGACATAAAAAAGAAACTAAGGTCAGGACGTGACAACTATTGCACACAGAGTGAGTCAATGCAACTTATTATGTGACTTGTTTTTGGGGGGACTATCTGTTGTTCCATGTAGTGAATCTGTTATTCAATGTGTTTGAATGGGCTAATAGCAGTAAGGCCAAAAATACTTTTTCATCAATAATAATAATATAGAATTTTTGTTTATACTTCAAGGGGTCTTAAAAACCTAAATCAAATAGGTAAAATATCTTAAACAATTCCATATAGCTTAGTAGAACCCCCTCTTAGACAGGGCTTAGACTCTTATGGGAAAAGCACATTTTTACTCCTGAAGTTATTTAGGCTTGCCATAACAATGGGGTTAAATACTTATTGACTCAAGACATTTCAGAGTTTCATTTTTAGTTCCTGGAGAGCTTCCGTCCTGTAGCTTTTCACTCCAACCTGAATTTGATCAAGCTATGTAGCCTATTGATTCCTTCTTGATGAAAGATAAAACAAAAACGTTTTGTTGTTTCTCTGTAATAATAGCCTCCTGGCAATCTTATGAAGTTGGCTTTAGCTAGCCAGCTAGATCTGTTCCCGATCTCCCAGCCTCTTAAATAACTAGCTACCAAACAATTTCAGGCTATCAATCAAGTCAGAGTTGCTTGTCTAACTATCTTAGCTGGCATTCCTTCTGGCAAGGTTTGCTAGACTTTAGAAAAGCAAGCAATTACTAAGTAAGACTCACATTCCTTTCAATCTTTTACCCAGATTTAATCTTTTACCCAGCAAAAATGCATAGAAGCATATTTAGGGTAATGATACTCTACACCAGTGTTGCAGTTGTACTAAACTACTAAGGAAAATACGTTCTCAAATAATCAATGTTCATCAACTAAAATTACAATTGAACAGGTTAAAAAGGTATGCTTAGATAACCTACGCAGAAAAATATACATATTTATTTACATAGAATTGGGCATAATGATTATGGTTGTAGTTTACAGGAAAAAGCTGTTACAGTTGTTTGAAAAATGCTAAATGATCTATCTTCTGGAGGGGGGAGGGGGGATCAGCCCCCCTGCGGACCACCCCCATCCATCCCCACAGACTTTGTGCCCCCTCTAAAATAATGGGTGCATAACGCCCCTTGTTGTGGCCATAGACATATAATCCATAGAAGGGTTTTGGAACCTCGAACCCTCGCAATGTGACTGTTAAACTCATGGGTTCACTAGCAATGGCTGCCAGTCCTGCCTTGAATGGGAACTGTAATCTATGGATTATGTTTCTTTGGTTGGTTGTGGCTGTTTGCCTTTCGCAAATTTCTAAACACAATCGTGAGAAAAATTTACCATTTGGAAAGCCTACTGCTGAAACGAGAAGTCTGTCTGAAGAAGCTAACAAATGTATCCCCTCCACCCCGGTATATAAGCGTTCTCCCCTCTCTATGTCTCCAATGTCTTTAGCACATTCTTATCACTCAGAGCCAGCCGTGTCTTTCATTGTGGGATGGAGGGCATTGTGAATGGCTCCTCAGGAACCTGGCTACGTGCCCAACAATAAACGGCAACGAAGACCTTATTTAAATGAGCAAACGTCATTAAATTCCAAATAACAGCATGTTGATGTACACAACACTAGGCTTTCCAGGCTTTGGGCGTGAGGGATTTGAAGGATAAGAGTCCTGCATGGTTATGTGCACAATGTAAGCTTCAAATCTAAGGGCAGAGGTTAATAAAGAGAAAATCTTGCCTAGAACACTTAGCTGCAACTTAACATCATCTCACATCAGAGGGTGACATCCTCTAGCTGCAAAAACAGCCCAAAAACAGCCCTCACAATGCATGAAACACTGTATTGCTCACAACAACAGCACTAAATCTATCATAAGTTTTTTTGTGATAATCATCAATCTCTCTTAGCTGTGCCCTGGCTACATTATGCATCATGGATGAACAGCATCCATCTCCCCTGTAATTAAGCTCTTGGTTGAGATGAGTTTCATTGCCTAAAAGCAGGTCTTAAATACATACATCTCTGTCAATGGTGTGCGTACTGGTAGCGGAGTCAGGTGCAGGAGAGCAGAGAGTTGTGAACAGGCGCACACTTTATTGAGGCAGAAGAAACCAACAGACGGACGCCACTGCGTCAAAACCTCCAGCCAATTGGCAAAAGTTAAAAACGTGCAAACAGTCATAATAATTATGTTCAAACAAATTGTAAAAGTTTTCCTCCTCTTCTTCACAAAGAGGAGAGGCGAGAAGGATCGGAGGACCAATATGCGGCGTGGTAAGTGTTCATGGTTCTTTTAATAAGAAATACTCAACATGAACACAACTGATACAAAAACAATAAATGTGAAACGAACAAAAACCGGAACAGTACCATGTGGTGAAAAAAACAGACACGGAAACAAACACCCACAAACAAACAGTGAAACCCAGGCTACCGAAGTATGATTCTCAATCAGAGACAACTAATGACACCTGCCTCTGATTGAGAACCATACTAGGCCGAAACATAGAAATCCCAAAATCATAGAAAAACAAACAGACTGCCCACCCCAACTCACGCCCTGACCATACTAAATAATGACAAAACAAAGGAAATAAAAAGTCAGAATGTGACACAAATAAACATACCTCTTGACAAAACACGGAATAAACGAACACCAGTCTGGCGTGTCAAACATGACACGTAAACACAAACAATATTACACAAAGACATGAGGGGGAACAGAGGAATAAATACATGCAGTGTGGTTGGGAAATGCAAACCAGGTGTGCAAAACAAGACAAAACAAATGGATCAATGAAAAATGGAGCGGCGATGGCTAGAAAGCTGGTGAAGTCGACCGCCGAACGCCGCCCGAACAAGGAGAGGAGCCAACTTCGGCGGAAGTCGTGACAACCATACAGTGGATACTGATCCTTGAGGATAGTGGATGTCAAAAACAGGAACATAAGGTGACGGTTAAGAGCATATACCTGTTAAAGGCCCTGATTAAGCAACACATGTGCATCTTTCTTTCCATAACAGAGCTGAATATGTAGGTCAGAGGCCCTGACCTCTGTCAACATACTGATCTTCACAAAGCCTCATAACCCACACAGGTCATACAGCTAGGTCTATATTGCAGAGAGCTAAGGTCAAACCACGTGCTTTGTTCCTCTGTGTTGAAAATCATAAACACGTCGGGAATTCCATGAGCTTCTACATCTACAGGTTAAACCACTTCAGATTCATGGACATCCTCCACCCTCTCAATCACACACAACACAATATGTCTGGCCAATGTGCTTGTGGTGGGAAGCTTTTATGAGCATGTTACAGTATTAGTGACCACGTTGAAATGACACACCATCTAATTCCCCTTGTGTTATGATGGTTAAGTGACACATGTGATGCTCTCATGGCCAAATCCAGCTCCTCTGCCCTAATTGAGTTTTTTTCTGACAGCGTCTAGCTGAGCCATCTGGCTGAGTGGCTGTGACGAGTGCAGCTGGGCCGCTATCAAACGGATGCAGTCAAATTATTTATATACTTGAGCTGTATAAGTGGGGGCAAGAGACATGATAGACGGAACATTACAACTAATATTATGCCATTTAGCAGACGCTTTTATCCAAAGCCCCTTACAGTCATGTGTGTATACAGTTTGCGTACAGCATGGGTGGCCCTCGTGCTGTACGTATGACACCTGAGGGGATAATCCCTTAAACTCTTGATTGAGTCTGCCAAGGTTCTTCACAAAAGGATGACATTCCTGCAGTATGGCAAAGAAATAAATCATAAATCACATTTCTTGTTATTCAATCTAAATCAGTAAACCGCACTCAGGGGATAAGTTCAAGTAACTACAGTACCTTATTCACACGGAGGAAAGTCTTTTTTTTCAGTTTTGTCCCTACTTTAGATCCATTCAGAAAAAGGCTACATGAGTGTACAACAATACATCTACAATCTGTGTGGTCATAATGTCCCAACCAAGCCAACGGGCTACTGCTGATAACACAGTGTGTGGCAATAGCAACCCATTGACACAAGCAAGTGGCTGACATCACTACAACACGGTTCATTATTTCGCCACATTAGACAGTCAAACAGTATCAGGGGATGTGCCTCGGAATCCAAACAAAGATCAGTTCATTATGTGTGGACAATGCACTGGGACCATAATGCACTTCAGTGTATTAGCAATTTAGTTCAGTGCTTCCAGTCCAGACCTCAACCAGATCATGCTGACCGTGTGTGTGTGTGTGTGTGTGTGTGTGTGTGTGTGTGTGTGTGTGTGTGTGTGTGTGTGTGTGTGTGTGTGTGTGTGTGTGTGTGTGCGCACACACAGTAGGCAGCAGGCAGGCAGTCACACAAGACGCTGCAGGTGAAAGCTCATTAAGTAAGGCTGAACTCATTGACTGTTGAGCAGAGTCAGACATGAATCATCACAGATTCCCTATCACATGACCAGGGTCAATAAACACTAAGTGGGTCACTCTTAGGCCATGCTGTGACCCAGTGTAGATTATAGAGTGCTGGCAAAATCAATACCCTACAGCTAAATGTCAGATCCAGGAATCGTTTTTACTCTAGCCTGTGCATTGCATTGTTACACAACTAAACCCTCAAGTGATTATTTGTTAAGCTTATCATTTATATATATCTAGATAAAAGTATTTAAAGTATGAATACAATATCCTGGTAACATTGCCCTCAAACCCAATGGTGCAACACCAGAGGGAGAGAAAGTGACAAGAGTAGAAAGTAGTAGGACAGAACTAACCCTTGATTACAAAACACGGTTGTCCCATGTTTCCAATTGATATTTTCCAAGTCCAAGCAAAGGCAAGGAAGGTGGCAAAGAAAACCTCTTTATGTAGGAAAAAACCTTGAGAGGAAGCAGCCATTTGCAGGTGAATCTAATCCATCCTCTTCTAGTTGACCAGATAGAGCTTTGATTAGAATGTGTTTTTACAGTGAAACTATATTCCCTGCCAATTATTACATTTTATACAAGGCATTATATAGCTATGAATAAATACATAAATATTACCCTTACTAACAGATACATGGCCATGAGGGCTCATGTGGAATATAAAATATGATAACCATGTTTGTGTATTCAAGCCTAGTCCATCGATCTTGGTAGCCTCTAAAGCAGAACTATACACTGAGTGTACAAAATATTAAGAAACTGTGAAAAACCCAGCAACGTTGCAGTTCTTGACACAAACCGTGCCTGAAACCTACTACCATACCCTCGTTCAAAGGCACTTCAATCTTTTGTCTTGCCCATTCACCCTCTGAATGGCACACATACCCAATTCATGTCTCAACTGTCTCAATGTTTAAAACTCCTTCTTTAACCTGTCTCCTCCCCTTAACCTAGACTGATTGAAGTGAATTTAATCAGGGACCTTAATAAGTGATCATAGATTTCACCTGGATTCACCTGGTCAGTCAATGTCATGGAAAGAGCAGATGTTCTTAATGTTTTCTACACTCAGTGTATATAGACATATGTATTATTTTGATTCTCGGATGGTACTGTTTGGACCTTACTCCCTAAAGTTGTTTGGGTCAAACTAGCATGCTAATGATCTGACCTCCAATAGCTCTCCACATTAAATGTGCCATAGCAGTATGCATATGCCTTCATATATCCTGCCAGGCTCTTTCCCTGAGGTTATATCTAGCAGGGAAGGAACATGGAGTAAGTCCACCGTGACCTGGTAGAACCAGGTATTTCATAACAGAGCATCAAGGGATATAAGCAGTGGACGTTATGTAGAAACTGGTCATGAGGCCTGGAGGAGAAAAACACTCTCTAATGCCCAGCTTTGCCTGCCCTGCTGTGATTCTTGGGAGTCCCTGCAATCAACATTATCCAATGTTTTCTAGTGTGGTTACAAAACATGTTGTAGACTGAGCCTCTTCAGGGCTCTGGGGTGGATCATGATCCCCACTTCAAACTGAAAGACAGACGTAAGTAGGTGTTGTTTACGGTATCCTAGGGTCATCTCCATGTTTATTTGTTTTTCCAAGAAATAAAAATGTAGGCCTATAGGGAAGCATCCATCTAGGGCTAGTCAGAGAGCCGTGTTTTCTTTGTAAATAAATTTGATCATAAATGTGCTGTATAGGTTCTCCATGGTGACCAACAGCAGTTGTGAGGTAACCATGCTGTTATGAAAGACCCGGGGCCTACTGTTGAGCCTCATTCAGAATCTGGCTTCACCCAATCAAATCTTGTTCAGTCACTCAGCCTCAACATTCAATTCCACATACTTTAAATCATCCTATAAGGATGCTTGTCGAATGGAATAAATCTTTCTTCTAGATCAACGTGAGCATTAGCGGCTTTGAAACCTAGGTCATTGAAAACTTGATGAGAGATAAAAGGACTGTCTATAATCTTGTAATAGGAGCTCTTTAACATTTTAAATATACTTTTTAGCTAGTAGCTATGAAAGTAGCGCTCACAAGCCAAAAATGGTCCCGGAAAATTGCATACTACCTCATATATGTGCAGATAGGTGCACCACGTCATCGCTATCTCCATCTCTTGCTCTCTCTGCTGTGTCCACTGAGCCGTTGGGCCACCCTGCAACTTCATTGGATAATGCTGGGCAGGCCTCTTGCTAGCTGTCACTCAAATGGCAAGGGGCTGAACCTCATTGACTGGAACTCAAATTGCTAAAGGGCTGGCACACGTGGTCCAAGCTCGCACTATTCTAAATGGCCAGAAAACAGTCACCTTCAAACTAGGGATTTCGTGGCTAATTGAGGTTAAGACAGTAATTCTGCTCATAGAATATGCATGTATGAATGTATGAACAACACATTGATACATCGAGCCCAAAACAGGAGGTTTAAAAAATACTTACTTGATTCATGACATGGACCGTCCTTGCATATCAAGCACCTGCTGTGTGAGCTTTAGTCTGTTTACCTTTGACATGTAGACATATGCAGGCAGGTTTAAACGTGAGGAGATATAAAACATTGATGAAAATCCCTCCGGTCTTTAAAAAGAATGTGGAAGTACTTCTGGTCTTCAGGGAGTAAGGTGGATAAGGGCAAACATTTGATCAAACTTTAATTTGTCATCTGTTCTGGAGTATAACTGTAGAGGTGACACATCTGAAATCTGACAACTCAATACTTTACATGACCATACCTCAGGACATATACGTAGCACCTGTATGTCACAATGTATACACACTTAGAAAAAAGGCTTCTGTGGCTGTCCCCATAAGAGAACCCTTTTTGGTTACACTTACAACTATTTTGGGTTCCATGTATTACATTCTGCGGAAAGGGTTCTATCTGGAACCAAAAGGGGTTCTTCAAAGGGTTCTCCTATGGATACAGCCAAATAACCCTTTTTGGTTCTAGATAGCACCTTTTTCTTACCTGTCTGTTGTTCTTTCAAGACCCAAGGATCACGGTTACGGTGTGTCCATTCTGTTCAACTGCCTAGCCTGCTCTTGATACATTTCCTCTCCCTGTGTTTTCTAAGCAGAGCAGCTGTTGAAACTTAGAGCCTATAGGGAATCAGACAAGTGGTGCTGTTATTTCTTTCATCAGCATGCTGTCACCTCCCAGACATTGAAAATATATGGAAAAAAGCGAGACAGCTTTCTAACTTTATAGATATAGAGTCCTGCTGTCTGTGGGGGGTGAGGTACACCTACATCAAGTTGTCAGAGTAATCCCCCCTGGTCCCATTTGGTCTGCGCAGGCAATCATGGTTCTCATCGCTCAGTGGGACAATCCATTACACAGGAAGCAGGGGATGCCATCACTCTTGGAGAGAGACCAGATTTTCGAAACACACAAACTACACAGGTTTCATAGGATATTAGAGCATTGGATGTACATAATGTATCACAGTGATATGCCTAACCCTCCTCCCCTGTGCGGTGATCTATGGTCCAAGTCAAGGGTTAGCATTCATCAAAGAACATATTCGAGATAAGACTAGTATGTTTGTCAGCCTTTACTTGCCTCGCCTCTTCAAAACATATTCATATGTCAACTAATGAGTGTATTGACGTGTTGGCAGTGAGGATTGAGTCGTCTGTGTTCTTATAAACTGGATAGAAGTGTAAAATGTTGCATGTTTATGATACATCCTTGGACGAGGACGACCGAAACACCATCTTTGAAATGTTGATCAAACAAGGAGAAACTTTCAGAGATACAGAAATGCATTGTGCAATATATTTTCTATGGCATTGTCAAAATTTTCACATCTATAGCAAGAAATTGTAAAAGAAAATAAAGATGAAATGTTGATCCCTGTGGCAAACAGATAAACAGATGTTCAGATGCTGCTGCTGTTGTTCAGGTACCATGGCAACACAGTCATCAGGGTCTGGGCTTGACAATGAAATCACCCAGCAGGCACTCAATACCGATTAACACATCTCAGCACTTGATACATACATATATATACATATATATATATATATATATATATACATACATATACATATACACACATACATGCATACATACATACACATATATATATATATATATATATATATCACACAGACATACACACACAGACCCTAAGTACCCACATGTGAGCCAGCGTGGTGAGGGTCTGATGTTCCACAGGGTGAGAGAGACAAAGGAAGGTCATTCATGTCTCAGAGCTCCGGTAGTGCCCTATCAGACACAGACACAAACAGACAACAACATACCATTGACATTTATGAGGTCTCTAATTCCCTCGTAGGCAGTTTGGAAACATTTTTGCTCATGCCAAATGTTATGTTAAGAACAGAACTGACCCTCACGAGGAGTCAAATCAAAGAGGAGTCACTGTCAGCTAATCTCTAATCAAAAGGGGTTATATTCAGTACAGTACACCATCAACCCAAACTGACATAGTAACCTGGGGCCCATTACATTTCCTACTGAGCTGGTGTGATGTATTTAACCCTCCCTGGAGTGTTAAAGGGGCAATCTGCAGTTACTGCCTCCATTTTTGGACTAATAAATGAATAATATGTACCCATTGATTATTGAAAAATGTACTTGTGAATGCCTCATTCGCTTAGTTCAACTGTCATACCCCATCAGAACCAAAAATATAAGTTTGTTTTACTCCAATGTTTGTAAACAAAGTAAATGTAAACAAACACTATAGCAGGGATCATCGACTAGTTTCAGCCGCGGGATGAATGTTTCTTGAGCGGAATGTCAGGGGGCACGAACTAGCACTGACTTTACTGATACTGTAGCTACTTTATTGAGGAAAAATATACTTAATATGACTGTGATATGTGGTTGTGCCACCTAGCTATCTTAAAATGAATGTACTAACTGTAAGTCACTCTGAATAATAGCGTCTGCTTCATGACTAAAATGTACATTTGTATACGATCACATACAGTATATATATATCTATTATGCGTGGGAATACTTTGAAACAGATTTCCAAAATGAAAATCACTTGTAGCTGATTTGCTGGTGTTTCCCCAGTCTTTTATGTAAAAACCAAATGTTAAAGTATAATTTTGATATCATAGAAGGTCAGTCCTTGCATCCATAGCTAATATCTATGAATTTGAATGCTTACATTTCTCCAGCCCCATCCCTCAGCCTTTTACCGAAACAGTGGCAGGAGAATGATTTATTGTTTCAACTGCTGATTGGCACTGTAAGGACATGTATGTTGTCTGTGAGAACTGTCTCAGAGCTACTGTACTGCATTACTACTATGGTTATTGGGGAAGGTTTGTATGAGGACTAGGAGGGCAGAGGCAAATGGGTGTGGAAGTCCGCACACATACAGTTTTACCACTGTATGTATTTCTGTGGATTGAATACATGTTTTTGAACAATACAAAGTAATTCAAATGAAAATGGTGATGCTATGACAAACTGCTGGGCGCCATGGACATCACATCAGTTCAGATCATTATCTAAACGAAAGAGAGAGAAGCAGAGGTCACGGGGAGCTTTATCTTACAATGTCAGATCATTTAATGGTTCCTAGTCAGAACAGGCTATTTTAACAGCACAGGCTGAGATCAGTCATAGACGGAGCACTAGATTCTCTCACATTCAGAGGAATAATACTTTTCGAAACATTATAATGACCTAATTATTCTGGCTCAGTGGCCATGGGGTCTTAAAGAGAACTAGGCTGCAAGACAACTTTTGATTAAGTGGTAGTGAGGTGACTGTGAATTTGTCCATCTTCCATTTAATCAGAAGTAATGTGCAGCTTTATTTCTATGTAATGATCCCAACGTTTTGATAGATATTCATTCAAATGTTTGAGGGGGAAACTAAACATTTGTCTGGTGTGCTGGAGTAACCTCCCTCAACATGTTCCACAGAAAAACTTGGTCACAATTTGTTTAATAAAATATAATGGAAAAACAACAGCTCTGACTTTATGTTCTCAGACTTTTCGGAATAATTTCTTCATTGAAATAGAGTAGCAAAACAACACAGTATGAAACTGCTGCTGGTCAAACCACAGACATTTCAGTGTAAACTTTGGGCTGTTAGAAAATACTTTTTCAATATCAATATTTTAACTCAAGTTCCACCCGATATGACCTTCTGTGAATATTGATATAGTTCAAGGAGTCCCGCTAGACTTTACAGATTTTGCAGATGAATGTTGAATAGCCCTTGTACTCTGTATTCAACACTGAACAAAAATATAAATGCAACAATTTTACTGACTTACAGTTCATATGAGGAAATTAATACATTCAAATAAATTATAAATCTACGGATTTGACATGACTGGGCATGGGCCAAGCCATGGGTGTGCCTGGGAAGGCATAGGCCCACCCACTTGGGAGCCAGGCCCAGCCAATCAGAATGAGATTTTCCCACAAAAGGGCTTTATTACAGACAGAAGTACTCCTCAGTTTCATCAGCTATCCGAGTGACTGGTTTCAGATGATCCCACAGGTGAAGAAGCTGGATGTGGAGGTCCTGGGCTGGTGTGGTTACATGTGTCTGCGGTTGTGAGGTCAGTTGAACGTACTGCCAAATTCTCTAAAATGACGTTGGAGGTGGCTTATGGTACAGAAATGAACATGACATTTTCTGGCAACAGCACTGGTGGACATTCCTGCAGTCAGCATGCCAATTGCATGCTCCCTCAAAACTTGAGACACCTGTGGTATTGTGTTGTGTGACAAAACTGCACATTTTCAAATCAAATCAAATTGTATTTGTCACCTGAGCCGAATACAACAGGTGTAGACCGTACAGTGAAATGCTTACTTACAAGCCATTAACCAACAATGCAGTTAAGAAAATACCTGAAAAAAAAAAGTAAGAGACAAAAATAACAAATAATTAAAGAGCAGCAGTAAAATAACAATAGCGGGGCTATATACAGGAGGTACCGGTGTCAAGGTAATTTAGGTAATATGTACACGTAGATAGAGTTATTAAAGTGACTATGCATAGATAATAACAGCGAGTAGCAAGAGGGGGGGGGGCAATGCAAATAGTCTGGGTAGCCATTCGATTAGATGTTCAGGACTCTTATGGCTTGGGGATAGAAGCTGTTAAGAAGCCTCTTGGACCTAGACTTGGCACTCCGGTACCGCTAGCCGTGCGGTAGCAGAGAGAACAGTCTATGACTAGGGTGACTGGGAACAGTTGAAGACTGTTCCATATTGGTACTAATGATGCTTTGGACAAAGACATTGGAAAAATCCTGGGGATACATTAACCCTTAAAAGTCCATCCATACCCTACACATCTGGGTTTGGGCTGTCAGTCATACATATCTATGTTTTCTTACCCATTAAATATTTAGAGCTTCAGGAACCAGCACTTCCTCTGACAGAATGAGTTGTGTTTCACTCTCTCTTTGTGTCTTAACCTCTCTTTTGTTTGAGCACCTCCATAGCACTTTGTCATCACCTGTGAGTATTGTTTTGGTTATGGTGTTTGTTTGTTGCTGGTGGGAAAAGGGGCAAACCAAGACAAGTCGCCCATGGGCATACACTACCCGTAGGTAAACTTTGTTAAATTACACTAGTTAGAACTGGGCGGACCACCCACTGTATTTTTGGTTAGTTAGTTAGCTGTTCTTAAAGTAGGCTAGTCTAGCTTAGGGGTGTTTTTGAATACTTATTGTTTCTTTCCTTGGGTCCAGCTCAGCCCCTTTTTCTGCCCCCCCATTACCGTGTGTTTTACAATAAACCCTGAGTTTGACGGTAGATTTCAGTTGTCGTGGTTATTCCGTTCTCACTTTTACTTTGTCACTATTATAAATTGCATGAGTTATGTTACGGGTCTCATTACCATCCCCCCTCGACTGTCGGGCCAAAAGAGATTCGTAACATAAGTGGGGGCTCGTCCGGGATTTGTCTTTACTGACACCCATGCCGCTCATGCAGATTGTTTTAGTGGTATAGTTCAGTGTTGAGCTTCATAGCTGCTGTAGCATTAGGGATTCGTAACACAAGCACACAGGATCTGAGTTCTTTTGAGGACAATATGTCCTGGAAAATAAGAATTCTGACCCTTTTACATTGTGTGAATGTCCCATTTTTTTGCCAAGAGTGCTTTGGGTACAGACAGGTACAGCGCCAGTGGCTGTAAACATCCTTGGCACATGGGCATCAGCGGATGGGCTACCTTCCTGTCACATCCACTCCAACACCCAGGAACACAGAGGCTCTTTCTATCGCCCAGAGCAGGGTATTTCAGGTTTAATCTTTCAGATGTTCACAGTACATGGAAGACTGGATAGGTGGGACAGGGAATAGGGAGGAGGAGGGGCCATCTCCTGTGGTAGAGGAAGGAGCCGTGAGTGTCCCTCTGGGCTCTCTCATGATGAGTTAGTAGAGGGCTACTGATACACAAAGGTTCCCCTTACTGACCTGGATACAGCACAGAGGTCATCAGGCCTGACTGGTAACACTCCTTCTGATAACATCTGCTGTCCCTGGATCAGATGAGTCAGGAGAAAAGATCAGAGACTCACCTGGAAGAGAGTAGGCTTCCATACCGGCTCCCACAAACTTAGGGAAGTCTGATTTGAAGACAATTTGGAGTTCTGAATGCAATGATATTTCTTGAAAATATAATTACTTGTCTTGACAAAAAAGCATACATTTTCCTCGATCTGGGTACTTAGACTAGCCTGCAGATATACCATACAAGCTTTCACAGACTCCAAAACAATCTCTACACAATGTTCTCAGATTAGAGAAGTCTGATGAAGACAATTTACCATTGTGAACTCTTCACTATGTTTGTGAAAATAGAGATTTAACTTGTATAAAAACATGCAATTTCCTCTGAGCACTAGGCTGTAGGTATAGGCCTAAGTACTTACATATCAACTTTGAAGACGTGAATGGAAAACAGTTGGATATCAGAGACAAAATAAAACTTATGGGAAAAGTAATACTGAAATACAGGGAACTAATAATCTGAGTTGAAAAATGTACTAAATCAAAGTCACAGCACTGTGGGAACATCATTAATCAGGTGCAGTAAAATGTTCTTAACACCTAAGCACTCAGTCATTCAGCTCAAAGGTCAGCTGTTTTTCCTCTTTCACCTGGTCTGTTAAATCAGGCTGCAGGGCATCAACATACTAGCCTCAATACATACTGTACACTGGAAGCGCTTCAGAACTCGACCCACCTCCAACAGCAGAGGGAAATCCCCTTCTGTTGTAATGAGACCACCACTACCCCCCTCTCCTAGGACATTATGTGACACACTAAAGCAACAGCACTATGTCAACAGAGATGGAACCAAGAAGTGAACGGTTGTGGTTTGTGCGCCCTCATTGCCCTCCCCCCATTCACAAAGACACTAGAAGGATGGGTGGATCACGATAGGCAAAAGACAAACTAGCCCTGTCATATATTAAGCTGTTGGTGGTAATCAGTACATTTGACCATTCCTTATGTCACTTTTACAGAGCTAATATATGTAATTCTAAGGATTTCGGATATTCAGGCGAATTCAATTATCTGCTTTTCAACCTACTAACCTTCAGCTTTTTGGGTTCAGCATAACAATATACACTGAGTTTACAAAACATTTATTTTTTAACTGCTGTTTCCTTGACAGACTGATCAGGTGAATCCAGGTGAACGCAATGATCCTTTATTGATGTCAACTGATAAATCCACTTCAATCAGTGTAGATGAAAAGGAAGAGTCAGGGCAACATATTTAAGTGCCTTTGAACGGGGTTTGGTAGTCGGTGCCAGGAGCACCGTATGGCAACGCTAACTGGGTTTTTCAGGCAGTTTCCCGTGTGTATCAAGAATGGTCTACCACCCAAAGGACATCCAGCCAACTTGACACAACTGTGGGAAGCATTGGAGTCAACATGGGTCAGCATCCCTGTGGAACACTTTCAACACCTTGTAGTCCATGCCCTGCTGAATTAAGGCTGTTCTTATGGCAAAATGTTCAATATACTCTATGTAGATTAATTATCACAGACTCAAGGTAGAAAATAGACTACATTATCAGATATGTATGTAGCCTGTTGGCATATAATCAAATAACAAGGGGCCTATTGCAATCATCGATGGTACTAAATTATCATCAGCTGATGTTTCATACCATCAATACCATTATTGGTCACCTCATTACCGCTCATTAAAAGATGATGTCAGTGTTACCCTTAGTCCTGCTTGCAACCAAATTCTTAAGATATGTTTGCCCTCTGGTTGGTATTGTAATCTGAACTGAGTCCTTTTTGAACAGACTATGGGTGATTTATCTATCTATTTGACAAGTATTTTGTAAATGCTATTTAAACGTATTTAATTGATTACCACGGCAAATCAAAATGTTTAAAATTATTATAAAACAACAGTTGTTGTGTATGGCTGCATTTCATGTTTGTACACTTCAATGTTGCGGTAATAGGACCTAGGCCTAGCATTTGAGCGAGAGAGAAAATTATTTGGATAGCAAGAGAACTGCTCTTTTTCAGGCACTCACAGGGCTCATTTGAATTTCCTGATGCACCACGTTAAGTTCCTACATATGTACGTGATCGTCCCAATTTTTAAAAATAATCTATTCCAAAAAAACACTAAAAAGCTGAGAAACATTGTTAGTTTGTCTCTAAAACGATATCCCTCATTCCACTCTTTTCTGAGTGTTCCCCCTGGAAAGGTGAGGTGGAGGTGTCTGAGTAGCAACCTGCATTGAATATCTAAGGAAGTCTCTAGGTTTTGATTGCCTGAGGTAGAGTATCTCATAATAAGGCGCAAACCACACTATCTCCCGAGAGAGTTTTCATCTGTATTTTTTGTAGCTGTCTACATACCACCACAGACCGATGCTGGCACTAAGACCGCACTCAATGAGCTGTATTCCGCCAGAAGCTAACCCGGAAAACGCTCATCCAGAGGTGGCGCTCCTAGTGTCCAGTGACTTCAATGCAGGGAAACTTAAATCTGTTTAACCAAATTTCTATCAGCATGTTAAATGTGCAACCAGATAGAAAAAAAAACTCTAGACCACCTACACACACAGAGATGCATACAAAGCTCTCCCTCGCCCTCCATTTGGCAAATCTGAACTTAACTCTATCCTCCTGATTCCTGCTTACAAAACAAATGAAAGCAGGAAGCACCAGTGACTGGGTTAATATAAAAAGTGGTCAGATGAAGCATATGCTAAGCTACAGGAATGTTTTGCTTGCACAGACTGGAATATGCTCCAGGATTCTTCCGATGGCATTGAGAAGTACGCCACATCAGTCACTGGCTTCATCAATAAGTGCATTGATGACGTCATCCCCACAGTGACTGTACGTACATACCCCAACCAGAAGCCATGGATTACAGGTAACATCCGCATTGAGCTAAAGGCTAGAGCTGCCGCTTTCAAGGAGTGGGACTCTAACCCGGAAGCTTATAAGAAATCCCGCTATGCCCTCCGACGAACCATCAAACAGACGAAGCGCCAATAGAGGACTAAGATCGAATCGTACTACACCGGCTCCGGCAGGGCTTGCAAACCATTACAGACTACAAAGGGAAGCACAGCCGAGAGCTGCCCAGTAACACGAGCATCCCAGACGAGCTAAACTACTTCTATGCACGCTTCGAGGCAAATAATGCTGAAATATGCATGAGAGCACCAGCTGCTCCGGACAACTGCGATCACGCTCTCCGCAGCCGATGTGGGTAAGACCTTTAAACAGGTCAACATTTACAAGGCCACATGGCCAGACAGAAAACAAGGATGTGTACAGTGAGCATGCACAGACCAACTGGCAAGTGTCTTCACTTACATTTTCAACCTCTCCCTGTCCGAGTCTCTAATACCAACATGTTACAAGTAGACCACCATAGTCCCTGTGCACAAAAACACTAAATGAACCTGCTTAAATGATTACTGACCAATTGCAGACACATCTGTAGCCATGAAGTGCTTTGAAAGGCTGGTCATGGCTCACATCAACACCATTATCCCAGAAACCCTAGACCCGACTCCAATTTGCATACCGCCCCAAAAGATCCACATATGATGCAATCTTTATTGCACTCCACACTGCCCTTTCCCAACTGGACAAAAGGAACAACTATATGAGAATGCTATTCATTGATTACAGCTCAGCGTTCAACACCATAATGCACTCAAAGCTCATCACTAAGCTAAGGACCCTGGAACTAAACATCTCCCTCTGCAACTGGATCCTGGACTTCCTGACGGATCCTGGACTTCCCTGTTCACTCATGACTGCAGGGCCAGGCACGACTCCAACACCATCATTATGTTTGCTGTTGATACAACAGTGGTAGGCCTGATCACCGACAACAACAAGACAGCCTATAGGGAGGAGGTCAGAGACCTGGCCATATGGTGAAAGGACAACAACCTCTCCCTCAATGTGATCAAGATCAAAGGAGATGATTGTGGACTACAGGAAAAGGAGGACCGAGCACGCCCCCATTCTCATCGACGGGGCTGCAGTGGAGCAGGTTGAGAGCTTCAAGTTCCTTGGTGTCCACATCACCAACAAACTAACATGGTCCAAGCACACTAAGACAGGCGTGAAGAGGGCACAACAAATCCTTTTCCCCCTCAGGAGACTGAAAAGATTTGGCATAGGTCCTCAGATCCTCTAAAGGTTTTACAGCTGCACCATCGAGAGCATCCTGACTGGTTGCATCACTGCTTGGTATGGCAACTGCTCGGCCTCCGACCGCAAGGCACTACAGAGGGTAGTGCGTACGGCCCAGCACATCACTGGGGCTAAGCTTCCTGCCATGCAGGACCAGGACCTCTATACCAGGCTCCGTCAGAGTAAGGCCCAAGTCATAGACTCCTGAACATCTAATCAAACGGCTACCCAGACTATTGCATTGCCCACCCCCTCTTTTACACCGCTGCTACTCTTTGTTATTATCTATGCATAGTCACTTTAATAACTCTACCTACATGTACATATTACCTCAACTAACTGGTGCCCCCGCACATTGACTCTGTACCGTTACCACCTGTATATAGTCTCGCTATTGTTGTTTTACTGCTGCCTTTTAATTACTTGTTCCTTTTATTTCTTATTCATATTTTTTAAACTGCATTGTTGGTTAGTAAGCATTTCACTGTAAGCATTTGGGGCAGCAGATAGCCTAGTGGTTAGTGTTGGACTAGTAACCGAAAGGTTGCAAGATCGAATACCTGAGCTGATAAGGTAAACATCTGTCGTTCTGCCCCTGAATAAGGCAGTTAACCCACGGTTCCTAGGCAGTCATTGAAAATAAGAATTTGTTCTTAACTGACTTGTGACTAATAAAATTTGATTTAATTTGGGTAGAATGGCCAGACAGAAGTCACTCCTCAGTAAAAAGCACATGACAGCCCGCTTGGAGTTTGCCAGAAGGCACCTAAAGACTCTCAGACCATGAGAAACAAGATTCTCTAGTCTGATGAAACCAAGATTGAACTCATCACTTCTGGAGAAAACCTGGCACCATGCCTACAGTGAAGCATGGTGGTGGCAGCATCATGCTGTGGGGATGTTTTTCAACGGCAGTGACTGGGAGACTAGTCAGGATCGAGGGAAAGATGAATGGAGCAAAGTACAGAGAGATCCTTGATGAAAACCTTCTCCAGAGCACTCAGGACCTCAGACTGGGGCGAAGTTTCACCTTCCAACAAGACAACAACCCTAAGCACACAGCCAAGACAATGCAGGAGTAGCTTCATGACAAGGATCTGAATGTCTTTGAGTGGCCCAGCCAGAGCCCGAACTTGAACCTAATCGAACATCTCTGGAGAGACTTTAAAATAGCTGTGCAGTGACACTCCCCATCCAACCTGACAGAGCTTGAGAGGATCTGCAAAGAAGAACGGGAGAAACTCCCCAAATACAGATGTGCCAAATTTGTAGCGTCATAACCAAGAAGACATGAGGCTGTAATCGCTGCCAAAGGTTCTTTAACAAAGTACTTTGTAAATACTTATGTAATATACGTTTTTAATTCTTAATACATTTGCAACAATTTATAAAAACGTGTTTTTACTTTGTCATTATGGCGTATTGTGTGTAGATTGATGAGGGGAAAAACCTATTGAATCCATTTTAGAATAATGCTGTAACGTAACAAAATGTGGAAAAAGTGAAGGTGTGAATACTTTCTGAATGCACAGTTTAGTGTATGTCTGCTGCAGAGGAACAAGAGAGAGCCTTAGAAGTGCTCAAAAGATGTTGGCACACCATTTAAAAAGAAGATGGAGAACAAGCTATAGGATGAGAAATACCAGAGTTTGGGCGCAGATAGAGCTGATTATTTTTTACCAATTGATACTTGAAGTCACAAGATTGATATTAAATTGGCAAAATTAAGATTGCGATACTCTACTGTATAGATTTTTCCCCATCCCTAATTTAAAGCCTGGTCACCTCTTCCAACACAAGTGACAGAGGATCAAGTTCCCAAACACAATGGAACAATAAGAGCCGACAGAGCGTGCGACTGATGTGGTGTATTCACATCAACATACATACATCCTGTTAGCACTCAAAATGACATCCTATAAAAAAGGCCTATAATCCTACCAGCTAAACATTACTTCGCCACCTGTGTATATTTGGTATTTTGGTTTACTTGATCAGGTATAGCCTACCTAACATAAGAAACAACCTAATTCAAATAATTTGCACTGTTGCATTCCCTCTTCAGCAAAGCAACAGCTGCTTGCAACTGATCCTCTAGCCTACCACATTCATTCCATTTCCCTGACACACACACACACACACACGCAGGTAGCCTAGTGGTTAGAGCGTTGGGCCAGTAAACAAAAGGTTGCTAGAGCGGACAAGGTAAAAATCTGTCATTCTGCCCCTGAACAAGGCAGTTAACCCACTGTTCCTAGGCCATCATTGTAAATAAGAACTAGTTCTTAACTGACTTGCCTAGTTAAATAAAAAAACACAAATAAAATAACAAAAAAAAAAAAAGATTGCTTGCTGAATGCTTTGAGAGCCCATCCCCCTTCAACAGTGTGTTCTTAGAACAGGCTGTTCCTAACATCACCCATTCACACCCATGCATCATCACTTACACCTCTGTGGCTGTGAGAGCAACACACCAGCTCAGTATCACAGCCGCCGGGGGACTATATATTCTCTTTCGCTGTCGTTCTCCTAGTAGTGTTAGACATACAGGGGAATTTAGGGGGAAATTCTAAGTAAACACATACAGTGACAGGACTCTAATAATACTTTCTGGACTCTTTAATAACTGACAGAGTTGAGAGGGAGCTGAATTGCTGAGGGACACCGAGCCATCAGTAAACACAAGTTTCGGTCTGGAAAGGACAGGACTTTTGAAAGGATCAAAAAGTAATAGAAATGAGGCCAGACTAAGCAAGGCAATGTAGAACATTCAACTAAACAGGAGATTAATTCAACTAGATTTGAACTTCAGGTTGAATGTCTGGAGCCCTGGGAGGACTTATTTTATTTGACAACTTCCTGTATGTGACAACTCTGCACCAGAAAATATATAAAACATGCCTTTGGATGACAGAGATGATGACTTGAGACAACAAGGCTCCTAGATTAAGCTAAAGGCATACACTTTCTACCCAACTCCACTCACCATTAGTAATAGGCATCACATCTGCCTTGGGAAGCAGCCTGGATGTTTTGTCTAGCTACCAGTTCCTCAACTTCTTCATAAGATCTTCAAACAGGGAAGGTTTTCACCTAGTAAGTAGCCTGAGAGTTAAACTCTACCCTAGTCATGAAACTGTGATAAGACTACTGGAGACAGTCTCAATCCCATTTAGCACAATAGTACTCAAATGAGATGGCAATCACTCTATAACCCCCTCATATCACAATGCTTCTGAAAATTACAATAATTCAGAACAGCACATCAGTAATCAATGCTGTGAATAAGGATGCCTTTAATAAGGCACAAATCCCTGCTCATTAAATAATTGTAGCTGTTGTATCAATGGCAACATGTGATAATCACAGCACAGTGAGTGAGTGAGTGAGTGAGTGAGTGAGTGAGTGAGTGAGTGAGTGAAGCCAGCTAAAGTACATGGGCATTTCCACGGTAACAGATTTTCCACTTTAAAATGTATGCCAAACCAAAAGCAATGATTGCAATGTTTAAAATAAATAAATACAACTTTAATGAGGCTCTTTCAAGTGAATAATTGAGTATGACAGCTGAGTGCAATTCAAATCAAACGTTATGTCGCATGCACGTGTTTAGAAGATGTTATTGCAGGTGTAGGGAAATGCTTGTTTCTCTATCGCCGACAGTGCAGTAATCTAACAATTTCACAACAATGCACACAAATCTAAAGTAAAGGAATGGAATCAGGAATATAAAAATATTTTGACAGGCGATGTCAGAGCAGCATAGACTAAGATACAGTAGAATAGGATAGAATAATGTATGTACATGAGTAATGAGATGAGTAATGCAAAATATGTAAACATTATTGAAGTGACTAGTGCTCCATTACATGTAATATAGCAGGAGGGTCCACCCATGAAGACACACAGACAGACTCCTTAGCTGAGCTTTGAAGACAGAAGTCCTCCAGAAGAGAACTTTAGTGGAGAGGAAAGAGACTACAAAGCCAGCTGGTGAAGGAGGGAGGGCAATGGGAAAATAAAGCCCTCTCTGCACAACACACTCATTGTCATTCCATGCATATTCTCACTCAGTGTCTGTGGCTTAACGAGAGCCTAAGTGGCCATGAGGGTGATTTGAGAGAAAACATAGTGGGACTCCCAGGTCCAGGCCAATCCATGGAATGCCCCCTATGATGAGCAATCCCACTGAGTGATGCAATACCCTCTCAATGTAAGGGGAACTCCCACTGTGACTCAACAGTGTGGCTTAACTGGGACACAGCAGGATGACAGAGACATAGAGATAAATAACATGCAAGACAAATTGCATAAAAATGCATTGGGATTTGACTAAGTCAAAGTCTGGATCCTTCAACAAGTTCTTATAAACAGTAATAGTGATTACACAGACGTTTCCAGGACAGAATCCCTTTTACAGCGCTGTTATAATATGCCATTTTCTCTGAGACAGTGACTCAGTACCGGCATTTCCTTGAGTGGTGTGTTTCATTTGGGTCCACAACCTTTCGAAACGTGCTGACCGTTTGGGTCCGGCAGATCACAGAATGATGAGCATCAAATAACTAATCGGGATCCTGTGGGAGGTGGAGGGCTGAGCTCGACTGACCACACAGACTGCTGGAGAGGTTTACAGGAAAAGCTAGAGAATGAGTAGAGCTGCTGTCCCTCTCCTTGTTCGGGCGGCGTTCGACGTCACCGGTCTTCTAGCCATCGCCGCTCCACTTTTCATTTTCTATTTGTTTTGTCTTGGTTTTCCGCACACCTGGTTCACATTCCCTCATCTGACTAAATGTATATTACCCTCTATTCCCCCCATGTCTGTGTGTGGAATATTTTGTTTGTTACGTGTGGTTCGCATCAGCCTGGTTTGCGCCGGGTATGTGTTTGACGCGTGTGTTTTGTTTATTGTACCGTGGGCATTATCGCTGTTTTCCTTGGGCATGAATAAAGTGCGCCTGTTATCACCCATCTCTGCTCTCCTGCACCTGACTTACCTTCAACCAGTTGCGCACATCGTGACAGCTGCTTTATTTAAAAAACGGAGCTCCAGAAGGCTCTCTCTCACACTGAGCTGAGGAATAGAAAGCAGAAGGACACAGAGGCCTGATAACCACTTGATAACCTGGCTGTGGTAAAGAAGTAGCTGTATCCATAGATGTAGATACTGTACTAAAGAGTACATATGTGTGTCTATCAATAGCTCAAAGCACAGTATGTACTAAGGCAGAAGCCATACTCACAAAGATATTGCAATGTATCACACAATGCATCAAACATGCAAGCGCCCTTGTCAACACCTTTTGTAGGCATAAAAGCAAGTGAGCTTTTCATAAATTCATTCTGCCATGCTCACTCAAGGTCCCAAGTGTTGTAAAAGATGAGTGGTTAATTGCTGGTCCTTTATGATTAGCATGGCATACCGATGATGTCATATAAGAAATTAACATGCAACGTGTGTTATCTTAATTTGATCTCTTGTTGCAGAGAATGTGGAATGCAAACCTGTACTGTTTGAGGTTTAAAAAGGCTTACAAAAGTTTGTAATTTCCACTTAACAATTTCAAACTTGATTTGCCCTAACAAAAAAACCTACAAAAATGTCCATTAATTATAATCATTCACATTTCCTGTTGCTGCAGGATTCATTTTCCTACTGTGAGAAACAGG